>NW_023642089.1:0-29446 GCF_015228065.2 Penaeus monodon
CCCGGAAGCTCCTGCTCCTTCTCCTGCCCTCAGATGAGGGGGGGAGAGAGAGAGAGAGCCGCCGCCGCGAAAGGGGGCCACCTACACGGCGCTGTTTCGCCTCACTCTAAAGAGATTCTCGTAGCGGCCTTCCCGGAGAACGGGCGGAAAGGGGCAGGAGGACCGGAGCCCTCCGCCGCCGCAGTCCGCAGCCGTCCGTACTGTCTCCCGGGAGGCAACGTCACGACACTCGAGGGAAGGTGGCAGCCGTCCTTCGAAGAAGGCACAGGGCCGCCGCAATGTGCGTTCGACACGTCGATGGAATCACGGGAGAATTGCGATAGCCACCAAAACATCGCTTCTTGCCGCGGTCTTCCTCGACCCACGAGCCAAGTGATCCCCCGTTAAGAGTCTTTGCTGGGTTTCTCTTTCCTCGAGTTCACACACACACTACTCGATCGCCTCCCACTCAAAAAAGGGCCTCGGAGGGGAGGGTAACCTGCGCTCTGAGAAAACGCGTAGCCCACGGCGCCGAGCGCGCTTCGCGCCCGGCGCCGTCGCCGACCTCGTAGGCCCCGGTGACCCAGGCGGGGCTGACAAAGACTTTTGGGTTCGGCCCCCTCCTCTCCTCCCCGCCTCCCTCCGGCCGGCCGGCCAGAGGGAGGGAGGGATGGTGGAGAGAAAAGGGCCGGGGAGCCGTGCCGAGAGCCCCCCGCGGACGAGGAGGAGGAAATGGGGACGAGGAGCTGGGAGGTGGACCGCGGCAGGAGACAAGACCGTCTCCGCCCCTTGGTCACTGGCCCTCGCCCGTCCGTCCGTCCGTCCGTCCGATCGTTCGGGTTGCACGCGAGTTGCCTCTTTCGGCGGCACCACTACTCGGTGGTGGTGCTGCTGCTGCTGCTAGCACTCGTTAATGATCCTTCCGCAGGTTCACCTACGGAAACCTTGTTACGACTTTTACTTCCTCTAAATGACCCAGCTTGGACACCTTTCCGTCGACCCGAGGGCGCTGGCCGCCGCCGAGGCGGCGGTAGCGGCTCCAAGGGCGCCAGTCCGGTGCCCTCACTAGACCATTCAATCGGTAGTAGCGACGGGCGGTGTGTACAAAGGGCAGGGACTAAATCGGCGCAATCTGGTGAATTGCGCCTACTGGGAATTCCTCGTTCATGGGGAACATTTGCAAGCCCCAATCCCCTTTAAGGACAGCTTTCACGAGGTTACCCGCTCCTCTCGGAGCAGGGACAGCTCGCTGAACTCTCCATTGTAGCGCGCGTGCGGCCCAGAACATCTAAGGGCATCACAGACCTGTTATGGCTCAAACTCTCGTGCGGCTAGTATATTTTTTGCTGCCGCTTATCCCTCTAAGAAGAAGACTGCGAAGCGGACGCCAGTTTCCGGCGCCGCGGGGCGCGCCGCCGGCGGCGCTAACCAACCGACGGCGGAGGCCCGCGCGACGGCCGGGTTTAGGGGAACCCGAGCCCACGCCCGAGGGCGAAGGCTGGGCGAGAGACCCGTCGACTATTTAGCAGGCTAGAGTCTCGTTCGTTATCGGAATAACCAGACAGATCACTCCACCAACTAAGAACGGCCATGCACCACCACCCACCGAATCGAGAAAGAGCCTTCATTCTGTCAATCCTTCCGGTGTCCTGGCCTGGTGAGTTTCCCCGTGTTGAGTCAAATTGAGCCGCAGGCTCCACTCCTGGTGGTGCCCTTCCGTCAATTCCTTTAAGTTTCAGCTTTGCAACCATACTTCCCCCGGAACTCAAAGACTTTGGTTTCCCGGAAGCTACCCGCCGGGTCATGGGAATAACTGCGGCGGATCGCTAGTCAGCATCGTTTAAGGTTAGAACTAGGGCGGTATCTGATCGCCTTCGAACCTCTAACTTTCGTTCTTGATCAATGAAAACATCCTTGGCAGATGCTTTCGCAGTAGGTCGTCATGCGACGGTCTAAGAATTTCACCTCTAGCGTCGCAGTACGAATGCCCCCGTCTGCTTCTATTAATCATTACCTCGGGTTCCGAAAAACCGACAAAATAGAACCGAGGTCCTGTTCCATCATTCCATGCACGACCATTCGGGCTGTAAGCAAAGACCAGCCTGCTCTGAGCACTCTAATTTTTTCAAAGTAAACGTGCCGGCCACAGGGGGACACCCGGTTAAGGGCATAAAAAACCCCGTGCGCGCCGGCGGGGACACAGCTCGGAACCCGGCAGTAGCCGCCGCTAAGGCGGACCGCCGGTCCGGAGCAGAAGTCAAACTACGAGCGTTTCAACCGCAACAACTTTAATATACGCTAGTGGAGCTGGAATTACCGCGGCGGCTGGCACCAGACTTGCCCTCCACTCGATCCTCGTACAAGGATTTAAAGTGTACTCATTCCAATTGCGAGGCCCCGTTCGGGGCTCGCAACAGTATTTTTCGTCACTACCTCCCCGTGCCGGGAGTGGGTAATTTGCGCGCCTGCTGCCTTCCTTAGATGTGGTAGCCGTTTCTCAGGCTCCCTCTCCGGAATCGAACCCTGATTCCCCGTTACCCGTGATAGCCATTGTAGGCGTTTAACCTACAATCGAGAGCTGATAAGGCAGACGCCTGCAGGACGCGGCGCCGACCCAACCCGGGTTGCGGGAGGGGTCGTGCGCTCGGCCAAAGTTATTCTGATTCACCAAGGAGATCGC
The DNA here is from genome assembly GCF_015228065.2 of Penaeus monodon. Classification (NCBI taxonomy): domain Eukaryota; kingdom Metazoa; phylum Arthropoda; class Malacostraca; order Decapoda; family Penaeidae; genus Penaeus; species Penaeus monodon. The sequence continues at coordinate 2,660 of NW_023642089.1, forward strand.
GGCCGGCCGGTTGAAGGGCCGGCCGCCGAGGGTTTTGGTCTAATAAAAGCGCTCCTCCCTCGCGGTCGGAGACTACAAAGGCATGTATTAGCTCTAGAATTACCACAGTTATCCAAGTAGTGCGGTTCGGCAGAGATCCAATGAGTTATATCTGATTTAATGAGCCGTCCGCGGTTTCGCCTTAAGTCGGCCTGTACTTACACATGCATGGCTTAATCTTTGAGACAAGCATATGACTACTGGCAGGATCAACCAGGTAGAATTGGACAACAACAAACGACCCGTCGGGTCGCCATCGTTCGTGTGTGTGTGTGCTCGCAGGAGGAAGAGGAGGAGCGCCGGCACGCAGCACGCAGCGCGCGCGCGCCTGCTCGCTCGCTCTCTTCTCCGCCTTGCACTTCTCGGCTTTTCGCAGGATCGGTCCGCGCACTCTCGCCGGGATCGGGAAAGAGGGCGGACCGATGCTGGATGGCTTCTTTCATCATCGGCTCTTCTCTCTTAGGGTGCGCCGCACGCAGGGGTGGGAGAGAACAAGCGTCGCCGGGCCAGAACAACGGCCGCGGCAGCCTCCCACCCGGGCGCGAGCCCTTCATCGTCTCTCTCTCTCTTTTTTCGCCATCGTCTTTCGGCCGCAGCGAGGTGGGGAGCGAAGGGAGAGAGGTGGCGAGGGAAGGCGGGGCAGGCGCACACGGACGGCAGGCACCGCACCAAGGGTGCCCGCCGCGCCAGCTGCCCGCCGCTCCTCCTCTGTCCTTCCTCCCTCCATCCCTCCATCGCATGCTGAAAGGGCCGGCCCACCCCTTTCCACAGGGGAACTCGCGCGCGCGCTCCGCAGGGGGCGCGCTTGGCGCTCCTTCTTCCCCCGACCCCCTTCCCGGGAACACGGAGCCGGCCGGCAGCCCCGCCCGCCCGGCCTCGCCCGCGCGCGCGCGCGCGCGCGAAAGGGCCAAGGCAAGGGGAATGGGGGATGCCGGCTACCCACAGCGCCCGGTGGGGATCGGATGGAAACGGAACACGCGCAGCAAGCGAGAACCACAAAGAGGGGGGCCCTCCGGCCCAGCCTTTACTCCGCGCAAGGCGGCAAGGGGTGTGTGATTGCCGGGGTTTTCTTCCTTTCTCGCCGCAAGGGTGTCACAACCCGGGATCTAGCTCCGCGCTATCGGCACCACGTGGCCGAGGGGAGAAGAACCGCGGGAGCTCTACCGTCGCGAGGGGAAGGCCGCGCGGGGGCGGCACTCGGAAACCATTCCGAACGTCTAGAATGGAGCGGTCGCCTCTGTGAAGGGCACGGCCACAACCGACCTCAACGGGGGCGGCACGGGGAATGGATACCCCGGCGGCCCCCGGCCGGCAACGTGGCGCGAGCCCGCGACCTTTGCTGTGCGCTGCGGGAGGCAAGGCGAGGCGAGGCGACGGGTCGCCCGCACACGCCTCCATGCCAGCCCGACCACAACGGCGAACGGGAGCGGGAGGGGGAAAGCAAGAGAGGGAAGGGGTGTGGGGGGGCCGGAGGGACGCAGCCACGCGTCCCTCCTTATACCTGCCCACACGGCCGTTCACCCAACACCACCGCAAACAGGGCCCGCTCCTGCCCGCCCCTCAGGGAACACGCCCCCTCGCGGCCCCCGACGCCACGGGGGCCCGCAACACCTAGCCTCAAGCCTTGCCTCCGAGGGGGACTTGCCCGGCCTCGGAGACCGCCCGGCTGCGCCGCGAGCTGCCTGCCGGAGGGAACCCCCACCGCGCCCGGACACACACACACACAGGCCCGTCCGGCCACGGAAGGGCCAGCGGACCACACCCGGGATCCGGTCCGCGCAACAGGCCGCTCTGCCCACCGGGGCCGGGCCTCGCCCGTCCGCCCGTCCGTCCGTCACCGCGACCGCGACCGGCCCCTTCGTTGCCCTTATAGTTGTCGCCGCGGCCGTTCCGCCACCACGACCGCAAACAGGCCCCGCTCTCGCCCGCCCGCCAAGGCGCACGCCCGTTCGGGGGGAACGAGACAAGACCAGCCGGCGGGGGACGAGCAGGGCCCGGCAATCGGACCCCACTCGCTCGGGCGGGGACGCCCGTCGCTCGCCGGGCCCGGTCTAGGGAAGATCGAGCTGGCTGGCTGGCTGGCTGGCTGGCTGGCTGGCTGGCTGGCTGGCTGGCTGGCTGGCTGGCTGGCTGGCTGGCTGGCTGGCTGGCTGGCTGGCTGGCTGGCTGGCTGGCTGGCTGGCTGGCTGGCTGGCTGGCTGGCTGGCTCGCTCGCACGACCCGACCTCATCTCCCTTACAGTTGTCGCCACGGCCGTTCGCCCACCACAATCGCCGGGGCCGCCCGGCTCCGTTCCCCGCCCCACCGCGACCTGCTCGTCCGCACGCACGGGGACCCGCGGCCCGCCGCCGCCGACGACGCCCGCGCCGGGGCCGCCCGGCTCCGTTCCCCGCCCCACCGCGACCTCCTCGTCCGCACGCACGGGGACCCGCGGCCCGCCGCCGCCGACGACGCCCGCGCCGGGGCCGCCCGGCTCCGTTCCCCGGGCCCCCCCGCGGGCCTCCTCGTCCCCCCGGCGGGGACCCGCGGGCCCCCCCGCCGCCGACGAAGCCCCCGCCCGGGGCCCCCCGGCTCCGTTCCCCCCCCCCACCGCGGGCAGGGCCCAAAGGTTTTTTTGGTGGTGGCCGCCCCCCTCGCCCCGGCTCTCGCTCCGCTCGGGCCCCGGGCCCCCGGGAGCCGGCCCCCCAGCACAGACGGGGGGCCCGGGACCAGCCTTGCCCCCAAAAGGGTTGGGTTTGGGGCGGGAGTTCACAGCCCCGACCGCAAAAAAGGGCCCCCCCTTTCCTTTCCTGTCCCAAAGGGAGGACGGGGTTTTTGGGACGATGGATCGCCCCCCCCCCCCCCCCCCCCCCCACCCCCAAACCCCCCCCCCTAAAACCCCCCCCCCTTTCCCCCCCCCCCACCCCATGTTTCCCCCCCCCCCCCCTTTCCCCCCCCCCCCCACCCCCCCCCCCCCCCCCGACAAACCCAATCCCCCCTCCCCTCGACCCCGGCGCGCCGGAGCCGAAAATGCCCGGGTTCCCCCGAAAGGGAACCCAAGGGGGCGGGGCCTTTCCCCTCCGCTTTTTGGCTTCTTGGCCTGGGCCCCGCCGACGGGGGGGCCCAAAAAACCTTTTGCCCCGGGTTTTTTGGGGAGCGCGGTCGCCGGTGTCATTTCCCCCGCCCCCCGCCCTTCCCCCAAGTAAAAAATACCTGCCCTTTCCCCCTCCCCGTTTGTCGTCGTCGTCGTCGTTGTCTTTGTCGTCGCGGCGGGGGGGCGTCGTCGTCGTCCACCAAAAGGGCCCCGGAAAACCCTTTGGTTTCTCATGGACAGGGGCGGCCCCCCCCCCCACGCCGATGGGGGGCGCTATTTTGCGCATTTTACACATTCTACCCCCCTGCCTGCCGCCTGCCCGCCTGCCTGCCTGCCTGCCCGCTGCCTGCCTGCCTTTTCTTATCATCATCATCATCATCTCTAATTTATCTCAAACATCATCATCATCATATTTTATTAAATTTTTATTTTTATTATTTTTATTATTTATTATTATTATTATTATTATTATTATTTTTATTATTTATTATTAAATTTTTAATTGTTGTTTTTATTATTTTTATTATTATTATTATATTATTATTAATTATTTTATTTTTTATTTTTTATTATTATTATTATTATTATCATTATTATTATTATTATTATTATTATTATTATTGTTGTTGTTGTTGTTGTTGTTGTTTCTTCTTTCAATGCACATCACACAAGTTGGAATCCTAACTTGAGCCAAAATCACATAAACAAAACAGGCAAAAGCTTATTTAAAGTAATAATAGAAAACAATATAATGTTATTAACTCCTCCAGGCCAGATCACTAGAATAGACCCCAGAACAGCAAAGGAGTCAACACTAGACCTAATTCTAGCTTCTCCGACTCTAAGCCATCTAGAAATGGATACAGGACCAAACATAGGTAGTGACCACTTACCAGTAATAGTAAGAGATAACACCATACAAAAGACCCCTCAACTAAATGAAAAAAAATGCAAATTCAATAATGAAGGATGGTAAAAATATAAAAATGAACTAAACAAAATAGACACAAAAAATGTAAATTCATTAAAAGAACTGAAAGACCTTATAAAAGACACAGGAAAAAAATATTTCAGATTTGAAGAATATGACAAAAAAGTCAAATCCCACAAACCATGGTGGAATGAAAAATGCAAAGAAATCATAAAAAAATATAATAAAAAAGCTTATAACAAATGGAAGAAAGACCTAATAATGGAAATCTAGGAGAATATAAAAAACTATTAGCTGAAGCTAGAAAAATCATTGAAGAAGAAAAAAGAGAGTCCTGGGAAAAATTCTGTCGTTCAATAGATTTCAACACCCCAACGAAAAAAATTTGGAACTTCATTAAAAAACTAACAGGAAAGGCTGCACAAAATAATTACCCTCTCACTGATAATGACCAACCAGTCACAGCAATAAAAAAGAAATTAGAAAATTCAAAGAATATCAAAAAATAAATAAAAAAAAAGAAAAATAATGTTAACAGATAATGAGAAGGAAGAACTTCTAAACAACCCTAATAACTTAGATATAAATAATAAGATCAAAAAAAAGAGTTAATTGTGGCTATAACAAATACAAAAAAAAATCATATGACCGGATGAAATTCCATATGAATTTTACAAAAATTCTCTTCCTATAATCCTAGAAATAATAATAAAACAAATAAATTCTCACTGGATCAAAGGAGAATACCCTCAAGATTCTAAAAATGCTCTCATAAAGCCAATCCAAAAACCAGGAAAAACACCAACAGAATCAAAATCATACAGATTCGTATAAATTGTATATATATATATAAATATATATAAATAAATTGTATAAATTGTATAAATTGCCGTATAAATTGTAACATAGTAACAAAAAGATTAAACTGGTGGCTGGAAACAAATAACAAACTAAACGTAGATACGACAGGATTCAGACTAAATCACACGACAATGGATGCATTAAAAACGATAGAAATAAATATAACAAATGCAATCAAAGATAAAAAATATGCTCTAGTTGCATGCATAGATCTAGAAAAAGCATTTGATACAGTAAATCATGATGCACTACTAATAAAATGGCTAATTTGGGAATAAAAGGAAACCAATTAAAATGGATACATAACTTTCTAAAAGAAAGAACATTCCAAATAAAAATAGGAAATCAAAATTCTGTACAAGGAACAATATCAAGTGGCGTTCCACAAGGATCCCCTCTAAGCCCAACACTCTTTAACATCATGATAAATGATCTAAAACTGAGAGAACTAAAAAAAAAATATATACGCAGATGATATAACAATAATAACCACAAGTAAACACCTAAACGAAGCCATAAATAACACTGAAAGAGGTTTAAAACAAGTAAAAGAATGGGCAGACACCTGGGATCTAAAGATAAATTTAACAAAAAGTAAGCTGCTATATTTCACAAACAAAAGAAGAGTACAGTTACCTAAAATCAAAATAGATAATATAGAACTAGAATTTACTGATAGTCAAGATATCCTGGGATTAAGATTTGATTCACCAAAACTAAAACGGACAAAACACACAGAAAACATCAAGATAAAATCTATAATCAGAATAAATATAATGAAAAAAATATCCTCATATAACTGGGGAGCAAAGAGATAATCCCTAATGAAATTTTATAATATTTATGTAAAACCAAAAATAGAATATGGTTTGGCCATATATGGAACAGCAAAAAAAAACAGAATTAAAAAAAAATAGAAACGATACAAAACACAGCTCTCAGAATATCAACAGGGTGCTTTAAGTCAACTCCACTAATATCACTACAAGCCTTAACAAATAAACCTCTGATAACAGACAAAACAAATGAATTAGCTTGTATACAGTTAATAGAATTATTAGAAAAAACAAAAAACATGCAAATTAAAGAACTAACAATAAAAAATATCAGAGAATACAATTATAACAAAGATAAAAATTCCTGGACCCATAAAACCATTGAAACCTGCAAAAAACAAAAAATCAATATAAATATAACAGAAACTGAAAATATAACTCCAGTACAAAATATAATTCCAGTAACTCCTTGGTATGATCTTTCCCATAAATTAGTAACAAAGTTCATGGACAACTTCACAAAAGACCTATCACAAGAAATAATAAAAATGCAATTCCAAATGCTAGCAAACACAAAATATGAAAATCATCAAAACATATTCACAGATGGATAAAAAATAACAGAACCTCAATCAACGTCAGCAGCAATCTATGTAGAACATAACAAACTTACAACAGTTTGGAAATTACCTAAAAATACTCAAATCATAGAGGCAGAAATATTTGCAATAAAAGAAGGATTGAATTACATAAACATCAACAATCTAACAAATACAGTAATCTTTACAAATTCACTCTCTCTTAACATTGAAAAATCACAAACCCATAAACTACAAACAAATTACATATGAAACACAAAAACTAATTTACACTTTAACAAAACAAAACAAAAAAACATCACAATACAATGGATCCCAGCACATAAAAGCATAACTGGAAATGAAATTGTAGATCTTGCAGCAAAGAAAGCTCACGAATTAGAAAATTCCCCAATCATTCCCCAAGATATTAATAACATAATAAAATACATAAAAGAAAAAAGTAAAAGACAATGGGAAGAACAATTTAAAAAGAACCCTGATCACAAAAGCCTATTACCTCAATGATAACAATCCTCAACCATGGTCTAGATCAGAAAACAGAAAATTAGATGTATGTCTTACAAGAATACTAACTAAACATACAAGACTGAAAAAACACCTTCACAGACTAAATCTAGAAACCGACCCAAATTGCAGATGGTGCCAATATCCAGTAGAAACAATTGAACACTTAACATTGCAATGCCCAAGATTCCATTCTGAAAGAACCAAATTATTAGAGACATTAAAAAAGATCAAAATAACTAACCCAAATATTCGTCTATTTATATCAGGGGAAAATCAACCTCCTGCAAAGAAGTACTACATACTAAGACACTTGAAAATCTTCCTTCAAAGAACAAGAATAATAAATATCATATAAAACAAGAGATCAAAACCTTCAAACAAGAGAAGATTCCAAGAAACAAGATCCAGGGAATATAGACAAAGAAGTCTAAAACCCTATAAAAGAAGAAGAAGAAGACATTATAATAGAAAAAAATAAAGCTTTCAATAAATGGAGAAAAAAGCCTACAATAGCAAATCAACTAGAATATAAAAAATTATTAGCAAAAGCTAGACTTATAATAAGAAGAACAAAAAAGGAATCATAGGAAAAGTTCTGTACTACAATAGATTTTAAAACTCCACCAAGAAAGATATGGAATTTTCTAAAGAAACTAACAGGAAAAACAACTTCAATGGAATATCCACTAATAGAAAATGACTTGCCAATAACAAATATTACACAAAAACTAGAAAAATTCAAAAATGAAAACCGTAAGTAAAAAGCCCAAAAAACTGCTGTCGGCCCTAGAAAAAGAAAGACTATTTAATTTAGGAAATATAAATGAAATAGATAAAGAAATATCCCTACTGGAATTAAAAACAGCAATCAAGAATGTCAAAAACAACAAAGCATCTGGACCAGATGAAATTACATATGAATTTTACAAAAATATTCCAAACATTATACTAGAGTCAATATTAATCAATTTTAACTCATACTGGTCCAAAGGAGAATATCCAGACTCATTAAAAAATGTACTGATAAATCCAATAATAAAACTGGGTAAAAACCCATCAGAAGCAAACTCTTATAGATTTATTAGTAGAATTTCATGTATTGGGAAGATATTCGAAAATATTATAACAAAAAGATTAACATGGTGGCTAGAACATAACAACAAGTTAGATAAAGACTTAACAGGTTTCAGACCTAATAGAAATACTACTGATGCTTTACATATAATAGACATAAATAAAGCTTTCATAGAAAAAAATACATCATGCTAGCATGTATCGATTTAGAAAAAGCTTTTGACACAGTCAATCATGAAGCATTACTAACAAAAATGTCAAAACTAGGAATTATAGGCAAACCTCTAAAATGGATTAAAAAAAAAAAAAAAAAAGTTAGATAAAAGAACATTCAAATAAAAATTGGAAATCTAACATCAGAAAATGGTACAACACAAAGTGGCGTACCTCAAGGTTCACCAATAAGTCCAGTTCTATTGAATATATTGCTAAATGACCTAAAATTATCAAAAGAAATTGAGAAAATAATATACGCAGATGACATAACTCTACTAACAAGTAACAAAAACCTATTAGAAGCTTCCAATAAAATATAAGTAGAATTACAAAAACTAAAATGGGCCAATAATTGCGATTTGAAAATAAACTTCACAAAAAGTAAATTAATGTGCTTCTCAAACAAAAAGATAAACCAATTACCAATAATAAGAATAGATAACACAGAACTAAAATATACTCAAAGTCACAAAATTCTTGGCTTAACATTAGATGCACCCAAACTAAAATGGAAAACAGATATTCTAAGTAGAATGAATATAATGAAAAAACTAACTTCAATAAACTGGGGAGCAAACAGAGAAACATTATTAAATTTTTATAAAATATACATAAAACCAAAAATAGAATACGGAATAACAATCTATGGAGCAGCAAAAGAAACAGAATTAAGAAAACTAGAAATCTTACAAAATCAAGTACTAACCTAACCTAAGACTGGCAACTGGATGTCTTAGACGAACTGCAATCATAGCTCTACAAGCATTAACAAATGTTCCACCTTTAAAAAATAGAATAAAAGAACTTGAATGTATAAAATTAACAAAAATACTAAATAAACCTAATACAACACCAGTTAAGCAACAAATAATAAAATGCATAAAAGAATATAATCCTCAAAAAGACAAAAGATCACTAGTACACTGAGCTACAGAAACAAGAACAAATCTAAATCTAGACGTAACTCCAAACGTGATATCAAATATATCCCCAATACCCCCATGGCATGATATCTCAGAGAGTATACAAACAAACTTTATGGACAACATAACAAGAAATACTCCTCAAATCACCATTCAAAATCAATATCAGGAGTTAATAAACATTAACTATAAAAACTTTAAAAGAATTTTTTCTGAATGCTCAAATATAATAGAACCACAATCAACATCAGCAGCAATTTACATCCAGAATAAAAACAATAACTATTTGGAAACTACCTCCTAAAATAGAAATCACTCATGCAGAATTATTTGCCATAAAACAAGGATTAAATTATGCAATAAACAACAAACTGACTAATACAGTAATATTAACAGACTCGCAATCATCAATACAACTAATTCAAAACCCCAAACCACTAAGCTACAAACAGATTGTATATGAAATACAAAAACAAATATACTTTCTCTCAACACACAAACAAAAGATTATGGTCAGTGGATTCCATCACATAAAAATATAAAGAGAAATGAAATTGCTGATTTAGCTGCTAAGAAAGCCCATGAAATAAATGATCCCATACCACAAGACCCAAATTGTGTCATAAAAGAAATCAAATTTATAAATACCAAACAATGGGAATCAAATTTAAAGAGAATATTAAAAACAAAAAATTATCTCATCAAAGATAACATCCGAAAACCATGGACCAGAGCCAAGAACAGAAAACTAGACACATGCATGACATGACTTATAACCAAACACATAAGACTAAAACACCTTTACAGAATGAAAATGGAAAATGACCCTTTCTGTACATGGTGCAAGAACCAAGAAGAAACTATAGAACATATGTTATTACATTGCCCAAGATTCACTCGCACAGAACAAAACTAAAACAGGCATTAAGATGAGTCAACATAAAAGACATTGATATAAAACTTTTGATGGTGCAGATCAACCATCTATAACAAAGTACTACAAGAAACAAGAAGCCAAGAAAAAAGAGGATCCAGGGGATATAGACAGCAACAGCTAGAACCCTAAAACAAGAAAGAAGAAGAAACATACCTCATAACACTAGAAATATCATAAAAGAAATTAAAACAAACAGTCAAAAGAACTGGGAAATAACATTCTAAACACAAAAGACTACTTGATAAAAAACAACCAACCACAACCGTGGACAAGATAAAAAAAAAATAGGAAGTTAGATGTATGCATAACAAGAATTTTAACAAAATATACAAGACTAAAACAACACTTACATAGACTAAAACTTGAAAATGACCCTACATGCTGATGGTGCAGACAAGAAGAAGAAACAACTGAACATCTGATATTACAGTGTCCAAGATTCAACTCCTACAGAACTTACTTACTAGATGCCCTAAGGAAAGTAAAAATCAATAATCCTAACCTAAATCTTCTAATTACAATCTCAGATCTACCACCAACTAAAAGGTACTACCAATTTAGTCTATTTGTTATAATACTTTCAAACAATTTCCCAATACATGATATTCTACTAAAATATTTGTACGATTTTTTATCTGATGGGTCTTTACCTGGCTTTATTATTGGATTTACTAACGATTTCTTTAGTTCCTTAGGATATTCTCCTTTTAGCCAGTAAATATTAATAAAAATAAACGAAGACCTAACAGGATTCAGACCAAACAGCTCAACCATAGATGCTCTACAAATAATAGACTACCAAATCAACAAAGCTTTTGCAGAAAAAAATATGCTCTAATAGCATGCCTAGATCTGGAAAAAGCTTTTGACTCAGTAAATCATGAAGCAATAATAATAAAAGCAGCAAAACTTGGAATTACAGGAGCCCCACTCAAGTGGATCATGGACTTCCTAAAAAACAGAACCTACCAAATAGTCATAGGTAATAAAAAATCATCAGAAGAAAACATATCAACATAATGACAACAGATTTAACACTAACAGAAGAATTTAAAAAAGTAATATATGCAGATGACTTCACAATTAGAGCAATTAATAATAATCTAGCAGAGGCGAAAAATACACTAGAATTTGGGTTAAAACAAATAATAGAATGGGCAGACAAATGGGAATTAACAATAAATCTGACAAAAAGTAAACTCATGTGCTTTACAAAAAACAAAATAAGACAAATACCAATGATCAAATAGATAACAAAGTACTTAAATTCACAACTAACCACACAATCCTTGGTCCAGAATTTGATGCTCCAAAGTTAACTTGGAAAAACCACATTAATAATCTAAAGATAAATTGCTCAAATAGGATAAACTTAATGAAAAAATATCTTCAACAACATGGGGAGCAAATAGAGAAACCATAATAAAATTCTATGATATTTATATAAAACCCAAAATAGAATATGGTATCTCATTCTTTGGTACAGCCAATAACACAGAAATGAAAAAAATAGAAATAATACACAACAATGCCCTAAGAATAGCTACAGGCTGCTTAAAAACCACCCCAATATTAGCATTATACAGTCTCACAAATAAAATGCCTATGAAATACAAACAAAAAGAATTGGAGTGTATGCAAATGATGAAAATACTAGAAAAACAAGAGAACAACCAAATGAAAAGAAATGTAACAGCAAATATAGAAGAATATAACCCTCAGAAAGATAAGAGAGGCTTAGTACACAGAGTAATAGAAACTTGCAGTTACAAATAACAATCAAAACAAAAACAATACCAAACATAACACCTATTCCACCATGGTTTGATATTACATAAAACATAGAAACTAACTTCATAGATGATCTAACAAAAAATATCCCAGAACAAATAACTAAGAGTCAATTTTTAAAGATGGAAAACACAAGATATTTCAATTATAAAAAAAAAATACAGACTGCTCAAAATTAAACACAAAGTCAACCTCAGCAGCCATTTATATCCAAGATAAAAATAAAAAAAACAATATGGAAATTACCTGATGAAACAGAAATAATAGAGGCAGAACTTTTAGCAATAAAACAAGGAATTACCTATATCCAGGACAACAGATTAGTAACATCAGTAATATTCTCAGATTCGAAGTCAGCCTTACAACTAACATCAACTTAAAACCCAAAAGCTAAAAAACCAATCATATTTGAAATACAGGCAATGATATATACACTTACAATCCAAAACAGGACACAAAAAAATACAGTGGATACCATCACACAAAAACCTAAGAGTTAACGAAATAGCTGATCAAGTAGCAAAAAAGGGCATAACATAACAAATCCATAACCATATATGAGGACAAAAGAAAAAGATAAAACAATAAGAATAAAATACTTTAAAAAATGGAATAACAATTAATACAATCCAAAAACACAAAAAATTACCTTCTGAAAAACACGGATCCCCAACCATGGACAAGATCAAAAACAGAAAACTAGATTTTTGCATAAACCAGACTCAAAACAACACATACAACATTGAACCAATTTTACACAAAGTAAAAAAAATAAATTACCCAACATGTAGATGGTGTCATCATCAAGAAAATATAGAACATATAATATTACAATGCCCCAAGATTTCACTCTTACAGAACAGAGCTAATGGAAGCACTGAAAAGAATCAAAAAATAATCCTAATATAGATTTATTGTTCACAGGTGCTGATCTCTAACCAATAAAGAAGTACTACATTTTAAGACACGCCAAAATATTCTTGCAGAAAACAAAACTAATAGAAATAATATAAGAAAGAAGAAAGAACATAGATCTAAGGGATATAGACTATACTATAGTCTAAAACCCTATAAAAGAAAGAAGAAAAGGTACTACATTTTGAGACACATGAAGATATTTCTACAGCGAACAAAGATAATTGACTACATATAAACTACAAAGAAAATCAGAAGAAAAAGATCCAGGGGATATAGACAATAATATAGTCTAAAACCCTATAAAAAGAAGAAGATTAAGCATACAACAGCTAAGAAATACTACATATTAAGACACCTGAAGCTCTTCCTACAAAGAATGAAAATAATAGATATAATTTTAAAAACTCCAACCACCAAAGAAGAATCAAGAAACATAGATAAAGGGAATATAGACTTTAAGCTGACTGTCTGGGCCTGGACCCCTCTCCCCCCCACCTGCGCCCTACCCTTAACTAATGCCCGAGGAGGAGCAGCCCCGGAAACGCTGCAACGGTTCCAGGGCTGCTCGTTGGCCAAGGCCAACGAGGAGCCTCGTCCACACTCCATGGGCTTAACGGTTGACGCCCAATTCAGACTCGCAAATGCAACACAAATACTGTAAAAGCTGCTCTGACTCTAATCCTCGCTGCCCGCACTCCAGCAGCAAGGGCACTTTGGCATCCCCAGTTCGAGTGCTGGCTGGCACCCCAGACGCTCATCATCACCTTCCACCTTCATGCTGGGCCCCGCGCCTCCGGCCCGCAGGCTCGGGCTCCCATGGGGCCCCCGCCGAGCCCGAGGAGGAGGACCCTCGCTCGAGCGGAGGCCGAAGCGACGAGGCGCGAGGCTTCGGGGGGAAGGGCGAGCAATTACTTTTTTTCCTTGCCAGAAAAAACATTCTTTATCGTAATATTTAAGTAATTTGAATTCAAATTAACATGATTTAAAGATAATCTAAATAACCAAAAACATTCTTTATTAGAAAGAGAGAGAAGAAGATTTATCTTTAATTTCTAATTATTATTAGTGACATTTAAAAGCCACTAACATCATTCCAGCATAAAGTAGGACGATTTACAACCATATCCTGGTTACATAAAGATAAAAGAAAACGGAACCATAAAAAATGTATCGGTCAATAGAGGAAAATATGTAATATACGTAATTGATATGAGTGAACGTAAGTCAGAGTACACGGTCTTACGACATACTGTCCTTAAAATTCATTTTTGTGTTACCGTTCCCGCCGAGACATGTCACTTTGACGAGCACGATTGCGGGGGACAGATAGATAGAAATATATAACGTGTGTGTGTGTGTGTGTGTGTGTGTGTGTGTGTGTGTGTGTGTGTGTGTGTGTGTGTGTGTGTGTGTGTGTGTGTGTGCATATAGATCAATATATAAACACAGATAGATACATAAATAGATAGATAATAAATAGGTAGATGTGCACACACACACATAGACATATGTATGTGTGTTTGTGTGTATGCGTGTGTTTTAGTACATAAATGTACAGTTAAGTATATCATATATGAATTGACTGCATTCAAATATATATATATATATATATATATATATATATATATATATATATATATATATATATATATTGTTACGCTGATCGCCTCATCTCTCTCTGCCACCACACAAGGCTGCTAGGCGACGGCGTTCTTCCACATTAGTCGTGAACACTGAACAGCTCCAAGAGGCACCGAGCACCACAGTTCCCAGAACACCAGAGGGGAACCACCAAGTTGCGAGGCAGGGCATGAAATAATCACAAAATGACAGTAGTTCCTTTATTTACCCACAAGTTATTTTCCGTACAATTGTTTTCCTATAGGCACAATACAGGGGGAAATCACGTGTCACACTGCAGATACACGCTTATAACAAGGCAACACAAAGTTTTTATCAGGTCACAAGGCACACAAGGTCCTTCAAGGAGCAGCACCCAACTGTCCTCTCCGGCTTGTTTCCTCGCTCCTCCGCTCACAGCCAGCTGCGTCATGTTTGCCCAGGTCCCTTCATGTTAACACTTGGTTTTTTTTCCCGCACAGAGACAGACCCACTGGCGTAGCACTATCCCCCCTATCAAGCAGACGACCCGTCGGCTCTGACATACCTAAACATGAAACAAATACAGAAAATTTAAATAAATTAGTCCTCAGGAAACAGACAAAAAATTCTTTCAACGAAAGTAACCGTATTTGACAATCAGTTCTCAGAAACATGCACAAAAATCTGTCATCCAGCATGGCTTTCTTTCGCTCTCGCTGGGTCGCTCTGGAGAGGTGTGGGCGGCGGTAGATTGGCAGGGCCCCAGAGGGTATCTCCTGCTCCGAGAACTGGCTCATGGTCACCAATGAAGTCTGTTGCATCGCCCCTCCCGTCCAAATGCTCTTCCTCATTTCGGTAAAAATTCATGCGTCTCCGTTCCTCATCGCCGCTACTGGGGCAACGTCATCTTTTCCACCATGGCCCCAGGATTAGCTTCCCTGGCCCATGGTACGGCACACCGTCCACGGTGGACAACAGACGGGTCGTTTTCCCGCCCTTGCGAATTCGATAGGTGATATCATAAATGGCCGCTACACTGTGTATGGCCCCCCAGGGGCTCTGTAGCTTCGTGGAGAGCCCTCGCTTCCGACGCGGGTTATGTAGCCAACACTCTGTCACCTATGTTTTGTACCTCCTTCCCTCATGCGCCGTCATAGGTCTCCTTCATGGAATGGCCAGCTAACCTTGAGCCTTGCCACGCAGTCGTCGTTGCACCTCCGCCAGTTAGCGCGCTCCGGTTGCTCCAAGTCCTCGAGAGTCAGGCAAAACGGCCCCACACCACCAACTCCTGTGCTCCCCGACGACTCTTCTTGGATGCTCCCTTTCTTCACAAGTTGCCCAGCTTTGCACCAGCTGGCACATCTGGCCTTATCGGAGAAGTTCGCTACCAACACTGTAACTAAACCCCTCCCCTGGTCAAACAAGGCTCCGCCCAACTGCTACGCCATCACCACTGCAGGTTTTGAATGGGCTCCATGTGGCCCTCTACTCCACAGCATCACTCTTGACAGTCGACACCGATTCTAGACTCTGTCCTGTGGGCAAGGTGGCAGTCGCGTCAGCCTTAACTACCTCTGCACTCCCAACGCTCTGGAAGCAAGGGCACCTCTTCACCGTGCACCCTCACCAGCTTCCATCCAAGTCGACACAACGCCCTTACTCTCGTCAGGTAGTCAAGGCCCAGCTAACGTGCTCATCCAGATCGGCCACATACACGGCAGCCGATGCACCGTGCTGCCACGCCAATGCGAGCCTCCACTGGTCCCTTGAGCTTGCACACAAATGCCCGTGACACCACACAATCCTTGTGGTGCATCTGGAAGTCGCATAGGTTGGCCAACATTCAGGCCGCACTAGGGTCTTCTTAGCCCCAGTGTCCACTTCAGGCAGCATGGCTTCCCATTTACTGATCCCTCCACCTGCATCGTGGCTGGTTCGATGGCAGCTTACCCAGTCGGGCCCCGTGAACCGAGGACGGCTGTGTTCGGCCCCCTTCTCCATCCTGTCAGTTTTCCGCTGTACCACTTCCTTAGCCTTAATACATGCACTCGGATGCTGACCATACCTGCCACAGTCCTTGCGGCACTGCTGAAGGCATCAAAATCGTCCAGTTGAGAGACGTGTTTTCTCCGCTCCCTCCGACACCACGCCTACGTCGGTGCCCTTCCTCACCGCAGCCCAACACAACCTTGAAAGTCTCAGGCTCACCTTCCTCAATGCTTATCTTCTCTCCCACTTAGCTTTCCGGCCCCGGAGGTCATGGCGGGCTGAGCAGCTGCCCTAGGCCACTGGTTTGTTCTTCAAGGAAGGCCTCGAACTCCAAGGCCCTCGCCGGCGCCACCTGCAGGTCCGCAGGGTTGCCTGCTTGACGTAGATTTGCAGCTGCTGGTCCGGCAAAGCGTCAACCAGAAATCACGGGTCAGGAAACCACAATCATCTCTTCCGCAGCCGCAGGGTAGACTCCTTACCAGTGCTCCACATCTGCGCCAGCTGGGACAGTTCTCGCCACGCTCACGATTCCGCTTCTTCAAGCGCGCCCCGATATACCTCGGGCTGAGGTGGTCCCGAAACGGCTTTCTCAAGCTCCACCACGCTGGTGTAAGAGGCATGTTGGGAGCGGCAGATGCCCCGAACACTTCCAACCGCGGGGCGCCCCTTATCGCTGTTACCAGCTGCCGGGCCTTCTCTTCCTGGCTCCAGCCCTGGGCAGATGCCAGCATTTCAATTGGGCAACATATCCTCCCAGGCCACCTTCCCTGTACGCAGTCTGGTTTACGCCCTCACAGAATGTTCTGGAGGCGAGGGCTGTGGGTGGAGAACGCGTGCCGTGAACTAACACGCCCGGTGGAAGGAATGGGTGAGGGAGGCAATGATGCGGTTTGACGGTCCGAGTTTGCCGCCCCTATACCCAAGGGAGCGGTGTACCGATGGGTCCCCAGCCTTCTACAGCCCACTGGCTCCGGACACGACGTTGCGAGGCCCGGGGGTTTCCTTGACACGGCCCCAGGCAGACCCCAGTAATCTGACACTCTGGCATCTGTTGCCAGAAACATCGTCTGCCTTCTTTGCTTGCAACGTTAGTACCATTCGTGACGCGCCTTCCTATCCGCCTTCACTTCCTCCCTCAAGGCCCCTTGAAACCTCGCCCTTCAGAGTCCTGCACCTCCTCATCAGTTCACTCTTCACGCTTTGCAGGCCTTGTCGGTGTACTGCTGAGTTTCCCAACTTCACAGTGCAAGATTGCTCACTGTAGCACCACCTCAACAAGTTGGCAGAACTGTTCCTCTGCCTTCCTTGCGCCTGCATCTGACGAGATGGTGCGCCTGCTCGTTCGTGTGCCCTCTTTGCCTGCTCTTCTTGCCCTTTGGTGCCATTATCCTCCTCATACCGGCCAGCATGGCAGTGATCAGTCCCATCGGCTCGGCTTCACCTCACTCGTGCTGCCTCAGTCATAGCCTCCTCTCCCTCATGGCTGCCGGGCCATTTTTGGCCGACATGATAAATCGGCGTGTCTCAACTGATCAAATATCACAATCCCACTCTGAAAAACCATTTGTTATACGCCGCCCCCTCGTCTCTCTGCGCACTAACACAAGGCAGGCTAGGCAGACGGCGTGCTATACACAGGGTCGTAAACACTGAACAGCTCCAAGAGGCACCGAGCACCACAGCGTCCCAGAACACCACGAGAGGAAACGCCAAAGTGGCGGGGCCCAGGGCACGAAATAAACACAAAATGACAGTCTTTCTTTTATTTCCCCAATTTATTTAAAACCGTACATTTTCTATAGGCACAATACAGGGGGGAAACACCAGCATGTCACACTGCACGATACAGCTTATAACAGGGCAACACAAAATATCAGGTCACAACGGCACACACGAGGTCTTCACAGGAGCAGCACCCAACAGCGTCTCTCTTGGCTTGTTCCTCCGCTCACAGCCAGCTGCGTCATGTTTGCCCAGGTCCCTTCATGTTAACACATGCCCAGGTCATCCTTTTCATGTTAACACATGTTTCGCACAGAGACAAAGACCCACTGGCGTAGCATTATCATCATTATTATCTCCATTATTATCATATATTATCATCAGTTGGTAGTGGTGGTGCTGGTTGTGGTATGATTATAATTATTACTATCAACCTAATATTTGCGAAAATTATCATTTTACTCGAAAAAAGGTCTTTTTCTCCGAAAAGTCTATATTTCGCAAGATTTAGCCGTTTTTTTTCGTTTTTCGGTTTCTTACTTTACCTCTTTTAATTATAAATGGACACTATTATTGTTATTACCATCATAATTATTATCATTATCATCATTTTTGTCGTCATATAATAAAAATGGCGATAATGGTAAGGTTATAAAAGCAATGCCATTGTAATAATAATAACAATAAGAACATTGCGAAGCTATAATAAGAATCTTCAATATAGAAAAAAAATCCTGCATAAACAGCAAAACAAACAAAAGGATTATTTGTAAGACAGTATGAGATCACTCTATAAGACCATAATTCTGTACAAATGATAGAAAGTCCACGCATTTATCAAGCCAGTTTTCATTAGTCAATCGAGTTGCAGTACACACCGTGACCTCATACGGAGAGGTCGTGTGGTGCCCGTGCTCCGGTGCCCTCGTCCCTTACACACGAACCTCTTGCGTCATATACAAAAAAATTTGTAAAAGGGAATTCATGAACATTTGGTGCTCATATAATCCGCAAGTCAGTGACATGACAATAGTGATGTGCTAATAGTTAGATTGTACGAGAATTTGAAATAATTCCTCTACCGAGTGCCAAGTACTGCTGTGTAACCGTTGGAGGTGAGTGCCCCCGTTGCCCCGAGCGCTATATATCACCTTTTCCGAGGCGGGCGAGCCGGGTGCGGTTTGCCCCCACGAGGGGGGGGAAACCGAAAGTAAACACTGGGGGGGGAGGACGCGGAGGATAACTGTCCCACCCCTCCCGCGGCTAAAGAAAGAATGCGCTTCATCCTTAGTTCAGGGATGTCCCACTAAATCCATTGCCATGCAACAGGCATGCACTGAAGGGTGATCCTGAAGAGTAAGTGATGGCTTCACATTAGTGAAGTCGAAAGCAAAGAAAAAAAGAAAGCCTGACAATGCCAGTAAGACACCACTGGCACCAAAGAAGAATTACGTCCGCCTCGCCTTCCCTGAAGGCACAACGAAATCGAAAAAAAATGAAATGGCTGCAGGACCTGGGCAACACCCTCCGGCCCTGGGGGCACCCCCTCGACCTGTGGAGGAACACTCTCTCCTCACCGTATGTGTAGTCGCTCGCTCGCAGAGAAATACATTGACGAACTTATTAAAGGATCAATTGGAGGTATTACCTTCAAACTATGTGATGAACCGCAAAAAAGAGAAAAATATGATGAATACCTTGTGACAAAACTCCAACAAGGATCTTGATCTTGAAAATGTGTATGCACCCGACGAGTTCACAAGGCCATAGAGTGCACAAGGATGGGCAACCATTAAACCCGCATCCGCATTAAAATGGAAAGGAGAGCAACCCCTCCAAGTACATACCCTTCTTGGGAAAATACATGCCCGCCAGCCACGTGCGGGCCGTGGAGGGCATCCCCTGTGATTGCTATAACTGCATGGGAAGGGGCCATGTAGCTAAGTATTGCAAGGGCAAGGGCACGCTGTGCACATGTGGCGACCAACATACTGCCCGGAGTGCCATCGCAGTGCTGCAGAAGGAGAGAGTATGCAGATGCACCAGTCTTTGTCCCATCATGCTTCAGGTGGGGGGATGACAGGTGTGACTGCCTGGCACTGGGGTTGCAGGGCCCTCCCTGCCCTTCCCCTCCCCCACCACCCCCAGTGGTACCAGCACCGACCGCGAGTGACCAGCGCGGCCCGCCCAACCCAACCCGCACCAGCGTGCCGGGGAAGCCCCCGCCCTTTGCCCTGTGTACGTCACCAGTCGCAGAGATTTCCCGCGGTTTGCCAGCGAGTGGGGTGAAGAGGCCACCGAACTACCGACAAGGTTGCGCAGCTGGAGGAGAAGGTGGACAAGATGATGCTGATCCCCCACAGAGGGTATCTGGGGCCGCAAAGCTGACATACTCTCTGAACTGAGACAACGCCCCCCCTCCCCCCCGGGCGACAGCCGAGGCAACCGTCCCTCACCCTCAGGCAGGGACAAACCGCAGGACAGGGGGGGAATCCCCGCAAAACCATGTGACAGAAGTGACGTCACGCCAGCTGACCAAGGCGACGTAAATGTGCTTGAACTTCAAAAGGAATGAAAGCTCTGAAAACTCAAACAAAAACTTAATTATGAAATAACGTCGCTGAAGCGGGAAAAGGGAAAAAATAAAAGTGACTGTCATTGTCGTGATACTAGTGCTACCATTAGTGATAAAAGAACGAGCGAGGGAATCGCTGTCGACCGCCAGTGTTGATAACCAGAGTGGGCTTCAGCGCTGACAGCAGCCACGAACAAAACCCGGATCCCGTACGTCGAGTCCAGTGACGCAACCAGCCCTCAGGTGCATCTGACAAAAAAACGGAAGGGACGTGCTGAGAAGTGCAACAAAGCTAAGACCAAATGTTTAAAATGGTTAAAATTAATTTTCAGTCCACGACTACCATCTGTAATGAATCCATAATCATAAAGTTATATGTTTCTTATGTGAATTCTAATTCGTAATATTAGAGGATATAATAGCATGAAGTACGGGTTTGCCTACTAAAACAATATTCACATAGGGATAAACGCACAAACAAATTCATATCAAGGAATATGCGTAGCATTAAAGATAGGCTAAATGATCTAGAATTTTACATCCCAAAATATAATATTGATGTTATATGCGTGCAAGAACCTTTTGCTGCCGCTGCTAAGAGAAAATAGCACCTGCACTTAAGGGGTATTATTCATATGTGAATACAGCCATGATGGTTTGTTGACATATGTGGAAGGTAACACTGCCACAAAAATTAGTTAAAAAATCCGGAGAAAAACTGATGTTCAATTTCATCATCTAAAAATCCAGACTGGCCCCCTGGGGATTTTTCACTGTATAATGTATATGCCAGATACTCTAAATTTCTGGCTAGTTCTCTCCCCAATTTTCACAACCAAGGCACGTTATGCTTTGGGGGACTTTAATGCAAGGGGATCCGCACTTTGGAGACAACCAGCGTAATAGTAATGGGGAAGAATTCAAGCATTTCATCAATAGTAGATCACTGACAGTATATGACACAGAAGCAGAGACTCATTTGGGAGGTGGCAGGTTTTGACTACGTATTTGGCAAAAATTTTGTTCATGGTAATGTCTGTACTTCACTGGTACGAGAGTTTGTTTGTGACCACTTTGCAAACCGAACAGACTATACTGTAACAGCGACTCAGCCCTAAATCCACTAGGCTCAGAATAATTATCCCACCGGGCCTGGAGCATCACTTCAAGGCACGGTCTATGACTGGTATAACACCTAGGAAATAACAACTGTTGAAAATTTTTCTCAGGATTTAATCAAAGTTGTCACTGACTACTTAAAACATGGGTCTGTTCACGAAAACTCTCGAAGAAAAAGAGGCCCAGGCCCCCCCATGCACCGGGGGGATCAATGACCCTATTCTGGCAGAGGAACGTAAACGGGTCTAGGTGCTTGTTATTGTTATAAAGATAATAGACGACAGATAAAACTTCTGCAGTTTCTTAAAGCCAACAAGGAATTCGGAGAATTAAAAACTCGGTTCGTAGTAAACTGGGAACAATTCCTGCAAAGTATTAATAGTCAAATTTCTGTGACTGACGTGTGGAGAAAAATGAATAGGTAAAGCTCTCACAACACCGCAGTTCCACAGTCCACAAGAACAGGCTAATATGCTGCTAGAGCAGTGGGCCGGGAATTCTCAGTTAAACTCACTTCCACAAGGGATAAACTCAACAAGTCGAAAATAGATAGAACTTTTAAGATAGTAGTAGCCTGTGCTGCTATTGACCCCTCCGACTTTGCCGTAATAACCGAGTGGGAACTGAGTAAAGCACTTCTGAAAGGTAAGGCAACCGCCCCTGGCGAGGATGGCATTACTTACAGCGTCCTTCGCCACATTGCTCAGGTACCTGTATAGACTTTTGCACCTGTATAGACTCAACCTAAACGCAATTCTGACAAATATGGGCCCATTTCCTTAACCTTCTGTCTGTGCAAAGTACTTAAGAGAAATATTCTGAACAGGCTTATGTATCGCATAAATGCTAAGTTACCCCCTAGACTGCATGGATTTCTCCCAGGGCGTAGCAGTCAGCACTGATTTGCAGAGTACTTAACAGACACAAACCCAGGCATGCAAACCGTATTTCTTGATCTTAAATCTGCCTTTGATATTGCAAACAGAGAAATCATCCTTGAGCAACTAGCTAGTTTTGGTATTCAGGGAAAACTGTTAACATGGATTCATATGTATCTTTTGAATCTTGGGTCAGGTTCTCTTCAGGGCATTAAAAGTAGTGAATTCGGCACACCTCAGGGAGGCTACTTAGTTCCTGCTATCACGATTCGTCCCCAGCCCATAGCATAGATCCATCTGGGTGCTTTATTCTGATTGACCTGTAGCTTGTGTGCGTTTGTATGTGTGTGAGTGTGGTGTGGGTGTGTGAGGTGGGTGTGTAAGGGGTTTGAACAGGTGCAGTTTTTGGCGTGGGAGGCAGCACATCTAAGTGGTCAGCATGTCACTTAGAGTAGGTCAAGCTGACGCTAACCCACTTTTCGTGGCGTTTGCTGCTCCCGAAGCGAGGGCGCGGACGAGTCCGAGCCGCATCCCCCTCAGGTCCGGGGGGACTCCTGGGAGGGGGGGACGTGGAATTCTCGGGAATCGGCGGAACCAATTCCGATACTTTTCCCTTTTCCCCCGAGGTTCCCCCTGACAGGGAGAACGGAGTCTGCGTCCCCAAGGGGAACAGGTAGCGGATCGCCCCCACTTCAACCTCAGGGAGGTTGATTTGAGGCTTTCTTACTATCGAGTTCCCCCAGAATGGTTGTCGTCGTGGTGACAAGGGGGTGCGGTGGTCATCAGGGGCAGTGGGTCTTTCTTGTCTTTTTTTTTTGTGTGTGTTTAGTGGTGATGGTAGTTTGCGTTTGTGTTCGTTTGTGTTTTTTGTAGTGTTTTGTTGTAAACTTATTCTTGGTTGGCGTTGTGGTTGTGGTTGTGGGAGTAGGTGTGCGCGGGAGGTAGAGGGCTGTGGTTGTTTGGTGGTCGCCGATCTAGCCTAGGTGTTTGTGTTTGTTTGTGAGTGATATTCGGGTATGTATAGGTCTTCGTCTTCAAAGATTTCCCTGGGAATCACAACGTTAGGGAGGTTGTTTCTTTGTAGGAGTACAGGGACAATGTTTGCAAATCTTTTTGTTTTGTATTTGGGCAGCTATAAAAGCTACGTGTAGTATTGTTTTGTATTTTATGTTGATGTCGGTGTGATGTTGTTTTGGGGAAACTGAGGTGGGGGAGGCTTGTGGTTCTCTGGGGAATCGTGGGAGGTCTTGTGGTGATGGGTGTAGATGTCTGTAGGGTTGAACGTTGAGGCGTTATGTTGGGTTGTTGTTCTGTTTACGTGCTTGTCTTTTAGTCTTTAGTATTTCTTTTCGTGTAGGGCAAGACCCGCTGACGGCGACATGCTGCCCCTCACAATTGCAACATTTGATGGTTGTTGCAAGTGGCGAAGAAGGCCCGACTTCGCCACAACGACTGCCCCTTTGTTCGTGTGTGCATGCGTGTTTTTTGTATTGTACCTGTAGCACTTCAGGCACTGATCAATCTGAATAAAGCACTCAGGCTCTTGTTTAGGTGGGGACGGACGTGTTAAAATCACGATCCCAGGGGAGGTGAGTTTCTGACCTCTTCAGGCGAGGAGCATCGAATTTTGACGATCCGATATTGGGGAGGTTTGTAATGTCAACTATAAAATCGTTTTTGGCTGTTATTTCCCCCCTGAATGGCCTCACACGATCGTGGCGGGATTGTCTTGTCGATCTTTTTGGCCACAACCGTGCATTTTGCCTTGGTTTCAGGGGAAGGAATGGGTTTGAAGCCCTGAGTAGCGAGACTTCTTTGGTCGGCTGAGGAGAGGAAAGGGGTCATATGTTCTGGTTTGGCTACAACAAGCTTGTAACCGTTGTGTACTTTGAAGCAGTGCGTGACTGCAACCTCAGTGAGTTCGAAGATTTTCTGGAGAGCCACCTCACAGGAGATGGGCTCCCCAGAGTATGTTAATTTGATCATGTGACCCATGGTGGCATAGCGTAAGGGTGATGGTGATGGGAAATTGGGAGAAGGCTAGCAGAGCTAATATGACAGGAACGTGCAATGGCGGAAAGTGGTCTCAAAATAGAGCAATTGACAGTCTTTGTGTGTTAGGGCCGGTCGGGGTTGAACCCTGCCGAACGGGCGAATCCTTATGTGCTCGGCCGGCCGGCACCTCGCAGTAAAACTGCCAATTGCCACAATCCGTGCGTTCACTTAAGCCTTTCCGCCTTGCATAGGCCCAAAACGGTCAGAATGAACGGTTTCGCCACGAGAAACGCCTCTCAGCTGATTACTGTAAACAAACATACCAATATGGCCGACGCTGCTAGGCATGTTGCGGGAGTTGGATGTCTTTTTAGATGAATTAGACGATCCCATTTTAGACGCAGCTTTAATAATTGCTTTAAAAATGATCCATGGGGAGCAGAGGAAGCTGCACAGAAACGACATAGGGTCCGGAATCCAGTTAGAGTTGGTGCTTATGCAGAAAACATTGTGCCCCTATACAGACAGGAGGAATTTAAGTCTCACTTCAGAATACCTCTACCAACTTTCGTGCTAAGAGGCGATACATCGTGTACTTTAGCATTAATACTTTATTATAGCATTGCCGTAATGAATGGAACAGGAACTGTACGTTTGTGGCATGGGTTTTTTTTCCCGTGGTAATGTCCAGTGATATGACTACAGATATTATAAATAAATTTTTACTATAAGGTAATTTTGGTATGTATGGGCAGATATGAAAGATTAATTTTAATCAGCTTATTTTACAAAATTTATATTTTGGGGGATTGCATTTACTCATTTAGTCATGCCATGGTTTTTGAATTTAGTTGGTTTTTTTACATAGATTTGGGTTTTTCAGATGAATTGGCCCAAAACTTCTTGTATAATGAACTTGTATCTTAATTTTGTTTCTTGCGTCAAACTGTTTGTATGGTTGCAAGTAATGCTGCCTTATATTTTCTTTTTTTTGCACATTTCATTTTCTTTGGAATATGATACTTATTTTCATAACTCATAAAATATTTGAAAATATATATTGTACCTTTACAGTACCTGTGATAGATCACTTATGTATTTCTTTCCTTTTCATGCTGCTTGATCTTTCTTTTTCTTTTGTGTATATAACATATCTTTCATCCTTGTATTGCATTGATGCGTGTGTAATATATATATGCTATATATATATATATATATATATTATATTATATATTTATATTAATATTTATATATATATTTTTATTTTTTTTTTTTTTTTTTTTTTTTTTTTTTTTTCTGAAAATTTTACCAGTCAAGGGTTGTAAATTGTAAGTCCCTATTTACCCTAATCCATGTCTAATAAATATTTTTTGTTTCATCAATTTTTTTCATGTATTTGGGGGTAAATTAAATGTATTTATCAAAAATAATAAGAGGTATTTATTTAAAATATTTGAAACTTTTGTTTACGCTATACCACAATCTGAACTTATCCTGATGTTTTAAGCACCTGAGCATGTGGTGTACTGTATCTTCCAAAAGCTATAGGAAAATAATTTATACTGCCATTACATACAAAGAATTAACAAATAAACATTTCCATTTCAAGACATGAAGGTATAACAAATGTGAAATGATAAACCTTAAACATTACAGTACAAAAATATATATATTTCCTGACATTTACATAACTGAGCTAGAACAATAATACCTTAAAAGCAACTTGCCTTTACTTTATATTTACAAAACAAAAGCCTTTACATGCAAAGATTTAACAAATAAAGACTATTATTTTTAAAGGGACAAAGGGCAAAACAACAAAAACATAAAACCTTAAAGAGTACAGCAATATATATATATATATATATATATAAATATATTATATATATTTAAACTTAGAAGAAGAAACATTCACTTATAACTATAAAACATAATGTTACTTGGCTTTACTTAAGGTTTATAGAACAAATGAACTAAAAACAGTAAATAGAATGCACTTTTCTGTACTTTAATATTTAAAAAAAAAAAAAAAAAAAAAAAAAAAAAAAAATTAACACGCAAGATAAACAAAAAATTTTTCAAGTAGTATTATCTCAACTTTTACCCAAATACTGTGACACTTTCCCGGAAATTTTATCTCAACTGCAGCGTATTTAGGTTTTCAAGTAAATTTACACTATATATCTTTGGGGGTCAACCTTATCCAGTCATTAGTGTTCCTAGCTTCTTCCAAAAAAAAATTGCAAGGGGCCGATTTAG
>NW_023642089.1:29546-40516 GCF_015228065.2 Penaeus monodon
ATAGGTTACAAGTGGGGTACAGCCCGGCGAAGCGGGGCTCTCACGAAGTACGAGCCCTGGAAGGGCCATACACAGTGTAGCGGCCTTCTGATATCCCCTATCGAATTCGCAGAGGGCGAAAACGACCGTTGTTGTCCACGTGGCCCGGTTGTGCCGTTCCCATGGGCCGGGGAAGCTACTCGGGGCCATGGTGAAAAAGATGACGTTAGCCCCAGTAGCGGCGATGAGGACGTGGCAGACGCTGACCGAAATGAGGACGAGCATTTGGACGGTGAGGGCGATGCAACAGACGTCAGTGGTGACCATGAGCCAGTTCTTGGAGCAGGAGATACCCCTCTGGGTGCCACTGCCAATCTAACCGCGCCCAAAACCTCTCCAGAGCGACCCCAGCGAGAGCGAAGAAAGCCAGGCTGGATGAAAGATTTTTGTGTTTCTGAGAACTGATTTTCAATTACGGTTACTTTCGTTTGAAAGAATATTTGTTTGTTCATGAGGACTAATTTTATTAAATTTTCTGTATTTTGTTTCATGTTTAGGTATGTAGACCCGACGGGTCGCTGTTGATAGGGGGGGATAGTGCTACGCCAGTTGGGTCTTTGTCTCTGTGCGAAACATGTGTTAACATGAAGGGACCTGGGCAAACATGACGCAGCTGGCTGTGAGCGGAGGAGCGAGGAACAAGCCGGAGAGGCAGTTGGGTGCTGCTCCTGTGAAGACCTGTGTGTGCCCTTGTGACCTGATAAAACTTTGTGTTGCCTTGTTATAAGCTGTATCCTGCAGTGTGACATGCTGATTTCCCCCTGTATTGTGCCTATAGAAAATTGTACGGGAAAATAACATTGTGTAAATAAAGGAAATACTGGTCCCTTTTGTGATTATTTCATGCCCTGCCTCGCCACTTGGTGTTTCCCCTCCTGGTGTTCTGGGAACTGTGGTGCTCGGTGCCTCTTGGAGCTGTTCAGTGTTCACGACCCTGTGGATAGCACGCCGTCTGCCTAGCCTGCCTTGTGTTGGTGGCAGAGAGAGATGAGGCGATCAGCGTAAACAATATTTAAATTTTCATATATATATATATATATATATATATATATATATATATATATTTGCATGCAGTCAATTCATATATGATATACTTATGTACATTTATGTACTAAAACACACGCATACACACAAACACACATACATATGTCTATGTGTGTGTGTGCACATCTACCTATTTATTATCTATCTATTTATGTATCTATCTGTGTTTATATATTGATCTATATGCACACCCCCACAACACACACACACACACACCCCCCCACACACACACACACACACACACACACACACACACACACACACACACACACACACGTTATATATTTCTATCTATCTGTCCCCCGCAATCGTGCTCGTCAAAGTGACATGTCTCGGCGGGAACGGTAACACAAAAATGAATTTTAAGGACAGTTTTGTCGTAAGGACCGTGTACTCTGACTTACGTTCACTATATCAATTACGTATATTACATATTTCCTCTATTGACCGATTACATTTTTTAGGTTCCGTTTCTTTATCTTATGTAACCAGGATTAGGTTGTAATCGTCTACTTTGCTGGAATGATGTTAGTGGCTTTTAAATGTCACTAATAATAATTAGAAATTAAAGATAAATCTTCTTCTCTCTCTTTCTAATAAAGAATGTTTTTGGTTATTTAGATTATCTTTAAATCATGTTAATTTGAATTCAAATTACTTAAATATTACGATAAAGAATGTCTTTCTGGCAAGGAATAAAAGTAATTGCTCGTCCTTCCCACGAAGCCTCGCGCCTCGTCGCTTCGGCCTCCGCTCGAGCGACGTCCTCCTCCTCGGGCTCGCAGGGGCCCCATGGGAGCCCGAGCCTGCGGGGCCGGAGGCGCAGGGCCAGCATGAAGGTGGAAAGGTGATGATGAGCGTCTGAGGTGCCAGCCAGGCACTCGAACTCGATGCCAAAGTGCCCTTGCTGCTGGAGTGCGGGCAGCGAGGATTAGAGTCAGAGCAGCTTTTACAGTATTTGTGTTGCATTTGCGAGTCTGAATTGGGCGTCAACCGTTAAGCCCATGGAGTGTGGACGAGGCTCCTCGTTGGCCTTGGCCAACGAGCAGCCCTGGAACCGTTGCAGCGTTTCCGGGGCTGCTCCTCCTCGGGCATTAGTTAAGGGTAGGCGCAGGTGGGGGGAGAGGGGTCCAGGGCAGACAGTCAGCTTAAAGTCTATATTCCCTTTATCTATGTTTCTTGATTCTTCTTTGGTGGTTGGAGTTTTTAAAATTATATCTATTATTTTCATTCTTTGTAGGAAGAGCTTCAGGTGTCTTAATATGTAGTATTTCTTAGCTGTTGTATGCTTAATCTTCTTCTTTTTATAGGGTTTTAGACTATATTATTGTCTATATCCCCTGGATCTTTTTCTTCTGATTTTCTTTGTAGTTTATATGTAGTCAATTATCTTTGTTCGCTGTAGAAATATCTTCATGTGTCTCAAAATGTAGTACCTTTTCTTCTTTCTTTTATAGGGTTTTAGACTATAGTATAGTCTATATCCCTTAGATCTATGTTCTTTCTTCTTTCTTATATTATTTCCATTAGCTCTGTTCTGTAAGAGTGAAATCTTGGACATTGTAATATTTATATGTTCTATATTTTCTTGATGATGACACCATCTACATGTTGGGTAATTTATTATTTTTACTTTGTGTAGATATTGGTTCAATGTTGTATGTGTTGTTTTGAGTCTGGTTATGCAAACATCTAGTTTTCTGTTTTTTGATCTTGTCCATGGTTGGGGATCCGTGTTTTTCAGAAGGTAATTTTTTGTGTTTAGGATTGTATTAATTGTGTATTCCATTTTTTAAAGTATTTTATTCTTACTTGTTTTATCTTTTTTCTTTTGTCCTCATATATGGTTATGGATTTGTTATGTTATGCGCCTTTTTTGCTACTTGATCAGCTATTTCGTTTCCTCTTATGTTTTTGTGTGATGGTATCCACTGTATTTTTAGTGTCTGTTTTTGGATTGTAAGTGTATATATCATTGCCTGTATTTCAAATATGATGTGTTTATAGCTTTTGGGTTTTAAGTTTGATTTAGTTGTAAGGCTGACTTCGAATCTGAGAATATTACTGATGTACTAATCTGTTGTCCTGGATATAGGTAATTCCTTGTTTTATTGCTTAAAAGTTCTGCCTCTATTATTTCTGTTTCATCAGGTAATTTCCATATTGTTTTTTTTATTTTATCTTGGATATAAATGGCTGCTGAGGTTGACTTTTGTTTAATTTTGAGCAGTCTGTATTTTTTTTTTAAATTGAAATATCTTTGGTGTTTTCCATCTTTAAAAATTGACTCTTAGTTATTGTTCTGGGATATTTTTGTTAGATCATCTATGAAGTTAGTTTCTATTTTATGTAATATCAAACCATGGTGGAATAGGTGTATGTTTGGTATTGTTTTGTTTTGATTGTTATTTGTAACTGCAAGTTTCTATTACTCTGTGTACTAAGCCTCTCTTATCTTTCTGAGGGTATATTCTTCTATATTTGCTGTTACATTTCTTTTCATTTGGTTGTTCTCTTGTTTTCTAGTATTTTCATCATTTGCATACACTCCAATTCTTTTTGTTTGTATTTCATAGGCATTTTATTTGTGAGACTGTATAATGCTAATATTGGGGTGGTTTTTAAGCAGCCTGTAGCTATTCTTAGGGCATTGTTGTGTATTATTTCTATTTTTTTCATTTCTGTGTTATTGGCTGTACCAAAGAATGAGATACCATATTCTATTTGGGTTTTATATAAATATCATAGAATTTATTATGGTTTCTCTATTTGCTCCCCATGTTGTTGAAGATATTTTTCATTAAGTTTATCCTATTTGAGCAATTTATCTTTAGATTATTAATGTGGTTTTTCCAAGTTAACTTTGGAGCATCAAATTCTGGACCAAGGATTGTGTGGTTAGTTGTGAATTTAAGTACTTTGTTATCTATTTGCATCATTGGTATTTTTCTTATTTTGTTTTTTGTAAAGCACATGAGTTTACTTTTGTCA
This sequence comes from Penaeus monodon, assembly GCF_015228065.2. NCBI lineage: Eukaryota > Metazoa > Arthropoda > Malacostraca > Decapoda > Penaeidae > Penaeus > Penaeus monodon. Next base: position 33,621 of record NW_023642089.1, read on the forward strand.
GATTTATTGTTAATTCCATTTGTCTGCCCATTCTATTATTTGTTTTAACCCAAATTCTAGTGTATTTTTCGCCTCTGCTAGATTATTATTAATTGCTCTAATTGTGAAGTCATCTGCATATATTACTTTTTTAAATTCTTCTGTTAGTGTTAAATCTGTTGTCATTATGTTGATATGTTTTTTCTGATGATTTTTTATTACCTTTTGACTATTGGTAGGTTCTGTTTTTTAGGAAGTCCATGATCCACTTGAGGGGGCTCCTGTAATTCCAAGTTTTGCTGCTTTATTATTATTGCTTCATGATTTACTGAGTCAAAAGCTTTTTCCAGATCTAGGCATGCTATTAGAGCATATTTTTTCTGCAAAAGTTTGTTGATTTGGTAGTCTATTATTTGTAGAGCATCTATGGTTGAGCTGTTTGGTCTGAATCCTGTTAGGTCTTCGTTTATTTTTATTAATATTTACTGGCTAAAAGGAGAATATCCTAAGGAACTAAAGAAATCGTTAGTAAATCCAATAATAAAGCCAGGTAAAGACCCATCAGATAAAAAATCGTACAAATATTTTAGTAGAATATCATGTATTGGGAAATTGTTTGAAAGTATTATAACAAATAGACTAAATTGGTAGTACCTTTTAGTTGGTGGTAGATCTGAGATTGTAATTAGAAGATTTAGGTTAGGATTATTGATTTTTACTTTCCTTAGGGCATCTAGTAAGTAAGTTCTGTAGGAGTTGAATCTTGGACACTGTAATATCAGATGTTCAGTTGTTTCTTCTTCTTGTCTGCACCATCAGCATGTAGGGTCATTTCAAGTTTTAGTCTATGTAAGTGTTGGGTTTTAGTCTTGTATATTTTGTTAAAATTCTTGTTATGCATACATCTAACTTCCTATTTTTTTTTTATCTTGTCCACGGTTGTGGTTGGTTGTTTTTTATCAAGTAGTCTTTTGTGTTTAGAATGTTATTTCCCAGTTCTTTTGACTGTTTGTTTTAATTTTCTTTATGATATTTCTAGTGTTATGAGGTATGTTCTTTTCTTTCTTGTTTTAGGGTTCTAGCTGTGCTGTCTATATCCCCTGGATCCTCTTTTTTTCTTGGCTTCTTTTTTCTTGTAGTACTTGGTATAGATGGTTGATCTGCACCATCAAAAGTTTTATATCAATGTCTTTTATGTTGACTCATCTTAATGCCTGTTTTAGTTTGTTCTGTGCGAGTGAATCTTGGGCAATGTAATAACATATGTTCTATAGTTTCTTTTTGGTTCTTGCACCATGTACAGAAAGGGTCATTTTCCATTTCATTCTGTAAAGGTGTTTTAGTCTTATGTGTTTGGTTATAAGTCATGTCATGCATGTGTCTAGTTTTCTGTTCTTGGCTCTGGTCCATGGTTTTCGGATGTTATCTTGATGAGATAATTTTTTGTTTTAATATCTTTTTAAAATTTTGTTTCCCCATTTTTTGGTTTTTATAAATTGTTTTCTTTTAGGGACACAATTTGGGTTTGTGGTATGGGATCTTTTATTTCATGGGCTTCTTAGCAGCTAAATCAGCAATTTCATTTCTCTTTATATTTTTATGTGATGGAATCCACTGACCATAATCTTTTGTTTGGTGTTGAGAGAAAGTATATTTGTTTTTATTTCATATACAATCTGTTTGAGTTAGTGGTTGGGGTTTTGAATTAGTTGTATTGATGATGCGAGTCTTTTAATATTACTGTATTAGTCAGTTTGTTGTTTATTGCATAATTTAATCCTGTTTTATGGCAAATAATTCTGCATGAGTGATTTCATTTTAGGGGGTAGTTTCAAATAGTTATTGTTTTTTTTCTGGATGTAAAAATTTCTGCTGATGTTGATTGTGGTTCTATTATATTTGAGCATTCAGAAAAAATTCTTTTAAAGTTTTTATAGTTAATGTTTATTAAACTCCCGATATTGATTTTGGGAAAGGTGATTTGAGGGTATTTGTTATGTTGTCCATAAAGTTTGTTTGTATACTCTCTGAGATATAATGCCATGGGGGTATTGGGGATATATTTGATATCACGTTTGGAGTTACGTCTAGATTTAGATTTGTTCTTGTTTCCTGTAGCCTCAGTGTACTAGTGATCTTTGTCTTTTGAGGATTATATTTTTTTATGGCATTTAATTATTTGTGCTTAACTGGTGTTGTATTAGGTTTATTTAGTATTTTTGTTAATTTTATACATTCAAGTTCTTTTATTCTATTTTTAAAGGGTTGGAACATTTGTTAATGCTTGTAGAGCTATGATTGCAGTTCGTCTAAGAATCCATTTGCCAGTCTAAGGTTTAGGTTAGTACTTGATTTTGTAAGATTCTAGTTTTCTAATTTTTTTCTTTTGCTGCTCCATAGATTGTTATTCCCGTATTCTATTTTGGTTTTATGTATATTTTATAAAAATTTAATAAATGTTTCTCTTTTTGCTCCCCAGTTTATGAAGTTGTTTTTTTCTTATATTCATTCTTATTAGAATAATCTGTTTTCCATTTTATTTTGGGGAAACTAATGTTAAGCCAAGAATTTGTGACTTTGAGTTATTTAGTTCTGTGTTATCTATTCTTATTATGGAAATTTGGTTTTATCTTTTTGTTTGAGAAGCACATTAATTTACTTTTGTGAAGTTTATTTTCAAATCGCAATTTTTGGCCCATTTAGTTTTGTAATTCTACTTATATTTTATTGGAAGCTTCTAATAGGTTTTTTTACTTGTTAGTAGAGTTATGTCATCTGCGTTTTATTTTTTTCTCAATTTCTTTTGATAATTTAGGTCATTTAGCAATATATTCAATAGAACTGGACTATGGTGAACCTTGAGGTACGCCACTTGTGTTGTACCATTTTCTGATGTAGATTCCAATTTTTATTTGAATGTTCTTTTATCTAACTTTTTTTTTTTTTTTTTTAATCCATTTTAGAGGTTTGCCTTATAATTCCTAGTTTTGACATTTTTGTTAGTAATGTTTCATGATTGACTGTGTCAAAAGCTTTTTCTAAATCGATACATGTAGCATGATTTTATTTTTTCTATGAAAGCTTTATTTATGTTATTATATGTAAAGCATCAGTAGTATTTCTATTAGGTCTGAAACCTGTTAAGTTTTTATCTAACTTGTTGTTATGTTCTAGCCACCATGTTAATCTTTGTTATAATATTTCGAATATCTTCCCAATACATGAAAATTCTACTAATAAATCTAAAAGGGAGTTTGCTTCTGATGGGTTTTTACCCAGTTTTATTATTGGATTTATCAGTACATTTTTTAATGAGTCTGGTTTATTCTCCTTGGACAGTATGAGTTAAAATTGATTAATATTGACTCTAGTATAATGTTTGGAATATTTTTTTTAAAATTCATATGAAATTTCATCTGGTCCAGATGCTTTGTTGTTTTGACATTTTTTGATTGCTGTTTTAATTCCCGTAGGGATATTTCTTTATCTATTTTATTTATATTTCCTAAATTAAATAGTTTTTTCTTTTTCTAGGGCCGACAGCAGTTTTGGGCTTTTACTTACGGTTTTCATTTTTGAATTTTCTAGTTTTTGTGTAATATTTGTTATTGGGAAGTCATTTTTTATTAGTGGATATTCCATTGAAGTTGTTTTTCCGTTAGTTCTTTAGAAAATTCCATATCTTTCTTGGTGGAGTTTTAAAATCTATTGTAGTACAGAAAATTTTCCTATGATTCCTTTTTGTTCTTCTTATTTTAAGTCTAGCTTTTGCTAATAATTTTTTTATTCTAGTTGATTGCTATTGTAGGCTTTTTTCTCCATTTTTTGAAAGCTTATTTTTTTCTATTATAAAGTCTTCTTCTTCTTTTTTTATAGGGTTTTAGACTTCTTGTCTATATTCCTGGATTTTTTGGAATCTTCTCTTGTTTGAGGTTTTGATCTCTTGTTTTTTATGAATTTATTATTCTTGTTCTTTGAAGGAAGATTTTTAAGGTCTTAGTATGTAGTACTTCTTTGCAGGAGGTTGATTTTCCCCCGATATAAATAGACGAATATTTGGGTTAGTTATTTTTACTTTTTTAATGTCTCTAATAATTGGTTCTTTCAGAATGGAATCTTTGGGGATTTCAATGTTAAGTGTTTTAATTGTTTCTATGGATATTGGCAACCATCTGCAATTGGGTCGGTTTCTAGATTAGTCTGTGAAGGTGTTTTTTTAGTCTTGTATGTTTTGTTAGTATTCTTGTAAGACATACATTAATTTTTCTGTTTTTGATCTAGACCATGGTTTAGGGGTTGTTATCATTGAGGTAATAGGCTTTTTTGATCAGGTTCTTTTTAAATTTTTCTTCCCATTGTCTTTTACTTTTTTTTATGATTTATTATGTTATTAATATCTTGGGGAATGATTGGGGAATTTTCTAATTCGTGAGCTTTCTTTGCTGCAAGATCTACAATTTCATTTCCAGTTATGCTTTTATGTGCTGGGATCCATTGTATTGTGATGTTTTTTTGTTTTGTTTTGTTAAAGTGTAAATTAGTTTTTGTGTTTCATATGTAATTTGTTTGTAGTTTATGGGTTTGTGATTTTTCAATGTTAAGAGAGAGTGAATTTGTAAAGATTACTGTATTTGTTAGATTGTTGATGTTTATGTAATTCAATCCTTCTTTATTGCAAATATTTTCGCCTCTATGATTTGAGTATTTTAGGTAATTTCCAAACTGTTGTAAGTTTGTTATGTTCTACATAGATTGCTGCTGACGTTGATTGAGGTTCTGTTATTTTTATCCATCTGTGAATATGTTTGATGATTTTCATATTTTGTGTTTGCTAGCATTTGGAATTGCATTTTTATTATTTCTTGTGATAGGTCTTTTGTGAAGTTGTCCATGAACTTTGTTACTAATTTATGGGAAAGATCATACCAAGGAGTTACTGGAATTATATTTTGTACTGGAGTTATATTTTCAGTTTCTGTTATATTTATATTGATTTTTTGTTTTTTGCAGGTTTCAATGGTTTTATGGGTCCAGGAATTTTATCTTTGTTATAATTGTATTCTCTGATATTTTTTATTGTTAGTCTTTTAATTTGCATGTTTTTTGTTTTTTCAATAATTCTATTAACTGTATACAAGCTAATTCATTTGTTTTGTCTGTTATCAGAGGTTTATTTGTTAAGGCTTGTAGTGATATTAGTGGAGTTGACTTAAAGCACCTGTTGATATTCTGAGAGCTGTGTTTTGTATCGTTCTATTTTTTTTAATTCTGTTTTTTTTTGCTGTTCCATATATGGCCAAACCATATTCTATTTTTGGTTTTACATAAATATTATAAAATTTCATTAGGGATTATCTCTTTGCTCCCCAGTTATATGAGGATATTTTTTTCATTATATTTATTCTGATTATAGATTTTATCTTGATGTTTTCTGTGTGTTTTGTCCGTTTTAGTTTGGTGAATCAAATCTTATCCCAGGATATCTTGACTATCAGTAAATTCTAGTTCTATATTATTCTATTTTGATTTTAGGTAACTGTACTCTTCTTTTGTTTGTGAAAATATAGCAGCTTACTTTTGTTAAATTTATCTTAGATCCCAGGTGTCTGCCCATTCTTTTACTTGTTTTAAACCTCTTTCAGTGTTATTTATGGCTTCGTTTAGGTGTTTACTTGTGGTTATTATTGTTATATCATCTGCGTATATATTTATTTTTTTTTTAGTTCTCTCAGTTTTAGATCATTTATCATGATGTTAAAGAGTGTTGGGCTTAGAGGGGATCCTTGTGGAACGCCACTTGATATTGTTCCTTGTACAGAATTTTGATTTCCTATTTTTATTTGGAATGTTCTTTCTTTTAGAAAGTTATGTATCCATTTTAATTGGTTTCCTTTTATTCCCAAATTAGCCATTTTTATTAGTAGTGCATCATGATTTACTGTATCAAATGCTTTTTCTAGATCTATGCATGCAACTAGAGCATATTTTTTATCTTTGATTGCATTTGTTATATTTATTTCTATCGTTTTTAATGCATCCATTGGGCGGTTGATTTAGTCTGAATCCTGTCGTATCTACGTTTAGTTTGTTATTTGTTTCCAGCCACCAGTTTTAATCTTTTTGTTACTATGTTACAATTTATACGGCAATTTATACAATTTATACAATTTATTTATATATATTTATATATATATATACAATTTATACGAATCTGTATGATTTTGATTCTGTTGGTGTTTTTCCTGGTTTTTGGATTGGCTTTATGAGAGCATTTTTAGAATCTTGAGGGTATTCTCCTTTGATCCAGTGAGAATTTATTTGTTTTATTATTATTTCTAGGATTATAGGAAGAGAATTTTTGTAAAATTCATATGGAATTTCATCCGGTCATATGATTTATTGTTTTTTGTATTTGTTATAGCCACAATTAACTCTTTTATTTTGATCTTATTATTTATATCTAAGTTATTAGGGTGTTTTAGAAGTTCTTCCTTCTCATTATCTGTTAACATTATTTTTCTTTTTTTTATTTATTTTTTGATATTCTTTGAATTTTCTAATTTCTTTTTTATTGCTGTGACTGGTTGGTCATTATCAGTGAGAGGGTAATTATTTTGTGCAGCCTTTCCTGTTAGTTTTTTAATGAAGTTCCAAATTTTTTTCGTTGGGGTGTTGAAATCTATTGAACGACAGAATTTTTCCCAGGACTCTCTTTTTTTCTTCAATGATTTTTCTAGCTTCAGCTAAAAGTTTTTTATATTCTCCTAGATTCCATTATTAGGTCTTCTTCCATTGTTATAAGCTTTATTATATTATTTTTTTTATGATTTCTTTGCATTTTTCATTCCCCCATGGTTTTGGATTTGATTTTTTGTCATATTCTTCAAATTTTTTAAACCCCCCCCGGTTTTTTAAAT
>NW_023642090.1:5000-10086 GCF_015228065.2 Penaeus monodon
TCAACTGAAATCAAGTAACTAAAGTAACAAAATAGTAATGGAATGAAAGGTACTAATAATAATTATGGCGTGGCATCTGCAGCAGAAATTATGCTGATGATAATCAGCTTATAACGAATGATAATTAGATAACTATAATGAAAAAAATAATAAAAGGAATTAATGATACTACTTATAATTAATATAATAAAGGAAATATAATGATAATATAATGTTTTGATTATAATTACAATAATGATTATGATTATTATTAAATGATTATAATGAATTTAAAAACATTAATAACTGAAATTGTAAATTATAATAATACTGATGATAGGATAGAAAAAATAATAGTAATAGTAATAATAAAATAATAATAATAATAATAAATAATAATGATAATAACAATGGTAATGACGATAATAATAATAATGACAATATTTGATAGCACAAGTAATGATAATGATATTGATAGTGATTAAATATTAAGACTAACAAAATAAGTATTATTGCCAAGCTGTTATAAAAAAATAAAGAAAAGTAATATGAAAATCAACAATTCCTAGCTCAGTGGCATTGCATCAGGTGAATCCCTTTCCTGTTGACCTACGTAGCAGACATAAATAGGAGCAATTTCATTATCCTATGATTAAGCCAGACGTAGCTTGTTGCAAAGTTGCCTCGACTGCAGTGAGAAAAACAAGACACTTGGATGCCCTTGAGTAACCAAGTTAATAAATTAGTGAATAGTCACACTGAGACTGACAAGTTACACGTAATTCAAACATAATGTGCTTTTGGCTCAGTCCTGTGCATGGTTGGTTTGCCTCTCATTGTCGTCTAAAGGGTTTTGGCCCGTGAAAGGCTCATTGAGAAGTTAATTAGACTTGCCCCTAGCGCGCTAACAGTTTGGGCAACCCTGGTTTAGTGTTCGTGAAAATCGCTTTACAGGAACCGTGTCTGAAATTGGATTCCGATTTCCTTTATCATTTCGGAGGAAACGGGTTTGACATCGGAATCTGGGCAGTCCTAAGTAATAGCAATAATGAGTATGTAATTTACTTGGAAAGAGCACACACGCGCACACGAGCAAAGCACACGCTCACACACTCACACACACACACACCAAAACACACACACATACATGTATATTTCTTTTTTTTCTTTCTTCTTTCTTTTATTTTATTTTATTTCTTTTTATTTTTTTTTTTTTTATTTTTTTTTTTTTTTTTATTATTTATTTTTTTTTAAATTTTTATTTTTTTTAAGCACGATTCCGTTCGTATTGCAACATGGAGCGGGCGAATCCAGCAAGTATGTTGCCAACAAATTAAGGAAAGGACAGAAAAAATAAAAAAAATGATACCCACTACCCATTTTTTTTTTTCATTAAATAAGGGAAAATTGAAATGAACTGTATCAATACAATACATAGAACGAAATCCATTAGAAAAATACGTAATAAATAACTGCAAACAGCACGTAATTCAAATAATATGCTTTAGGTAATATACTGATAATAATCACATTTGATACCAATGTATCATCTGTAGAGATGATATGTGTTATAAGATTCTGTATTTTCTTTAAAGGCATAACGCTGAAGTATATATGTTAATGGTGAGAGAATTATAATAGAAAAGTAATCATTATAACAATACATTGCGCATATAGTTTCTTTTTTGTTTGTTATGGAAGAGAGAAGCCCTGCGTCGATTTTGAAGGCAGACATGGACAAGGTTTAGAAAATGTTCATTATACACGATTTTTTTAAATTTTTGTTACATGATCTTGTCAAAGAATTATCTACAGTGATTAAGGAAAGGAATTTTTTTTAAAAACTTAAAACATTGAAATAAAGATTTCAGTGGACAACCGAAGGGGGGCTGGTGACTGTTGACTATTGTGATTTCGCCTTTGAAATCGGAGTGTTTCGAAACAAATGAGTATATATATATATATATATATATATATGTATATATATATATATAAAATATATATATATTTTATATATATGTGTCAAATAAAGAGTACATTGGTCGTGTATTATAAATGTATAATATATGAGTAGCAGAAAATCTATAACACAATGGGGGCTTGTATTTTGATGAAATAAAAAAGAAAAAAAGAAAAATGCAGTCAATATATACTGTATTGTGTGATAATTTGAGAAAGAATAGAAGGAATATATTTCGTTACTATAAAACCCGGATATATTATTTTTAATCAATGAGAACAAATTCACTGCTGTAAATGTCAAGTATGAAACAAGAAAGAAATGGGAAACTTTATTATTGTGCTTAAAGAATTTATTCTTTAAAATAATCTTATATGTCTATAATGTCATGTTTACGATTGCTATTTAAAATTTATAATATTTCAGGTTGAAATAAATATCACAAAAGGCTCAAGAGGTTTTCTTGCGAACCAAACAGTATGTACTTTACCTGAAACAGTGTTCCCACTCTACCAAAATGGTTAACTAAACAGGTTTCTACCCGATTTTGCTAGAACACAAAAGAAAATTTACGTTTTACCCTTTTCACGGGATAAAAATGGCCCAAAACAAGTTATTTATTTAGTTACTTTTAAAAAAGATTTTTTTCATGGGAGGGCATTTTATCTAATGATTCATATACTTAGAAACAATGAAAGTGGCTTTTACAGAGGCATGTACCATTTAGCATTGCTAATTTCATTCGATTTGCTAAATGATTTATAGTTTTATTCGGCAATTTATCAACAGTGCTTGGAACATTTAATCCCAATGTATCAAAAGCAGAAGAGGATCGTGTATAATGAAACACAGCAGGTAATGAGGGTGGAGCTGTCCGGCCATTTAGGGATCTTCGTTCTTTTCTCTTGGTCTGTGTACACTATGTGTTGTACATTTTATTATGTGTGTAGAGGGATAAGATATTAATTATTATATACATATATATACATATAAATATTATTATAATTATATATGCACTATAATATATATATATATAAATATAAAAGTAATATTATAAATATTTTAGATATAATAATATGCAATATATATTAAGATATATATACTAATTATATATATATATATATAAATATTATTATATATCATAATATTATTATAATTTATGATATTATATCGATATAAATTAAATATATATTATATATTATATAATATATAATATTATATATTATATAAATATATCTAATACATGTTATCTTTTAGCGTGTACAAATTCCAACACCACACAACAACATTAATATATATAATAATATATTTTATATATTATAATTATATTTATATAATATAATTAAATATTATATAAATATCGATGGTTGGGTGGAGACAGAAAGGGGGGAGAGAAAGGAAGACTTTTGAAGGTGTTAAAGACATGTCACGCACTTCACGAATAAACCTTTTGGACATGAATTATTAGAGTACATCAATACTAGAACAAAAATCAGCAGTAAAAGAAACCATCACAGCAGAGACTAAACCAAGTGTAACAGTTATTAATCTGCCACTCCTAGCTGCTGTTAACCAAAACTTATGACATCAGAAACAGCAGTAAAAACCAATCTCATGGGAGAACAGTCATAATACAAGCTTAATTAGATGGTAATCTCCATTCACCTGTTGATTATTTTTTTTAGACATTAGATCGGTGGGGTTTATTTAAAGGAGAGTTATCGTACCTAATATAAGGGAAAAAATCATGAATCTTATTTGAGATCAGAGAGGAAATGACTTGTATAATACACATACACAATCTGTGTTGATTTCGTTAACCGTATGTGACTGAACACCAAAAGGAAGTTGAACTGAGTGCAATGCATACATAGACGTAATATTAAAAATGGGTGATGATACAAAGATGGTGGTTGCAAAACGAAATATGAAGGGGAGATACATTAAGCAAAATGTTTCCTGCGCGCAATGAAGCACAAACCTCGATATCGATAGGCATTCCAATTTAAAAATCAATGATATACATGAATTTAGTTGAAGTTCTACGAACAAGACACCTGAAAGCGCAGAAACCCGTCACATAATAGCCTTAAGTTTTTTCATGAAAAAGAATATGATGAATACAATAAGAAACGAAACCACTAAAAGTAAACTAAAAAACACTTAAAACACGTATTTAAATAAGAGCGTAGGATAATGTATGTAGGAATTAATTTTTTTAAAGTATACTTTACAACAAGTGTTCCCATTACAAAATGGTTTAAATAAACAGGTTTTTTACCCGTTTTACGATGAAAAATAGGAATCACCTTTTCCTTTTTCAGTCAACATGGCTATAAACACTTTTTTTTATTTTTAGGAAATAATTCACATTAAACCTAGAAGTGTTTTCAATGCGTAATATTTGCCTTGCAATAACGCGATGCTGAAGAGAGTAGATATTTTTTTCCGGCGCCTTTATACGTGCTTGAATTAACCTAAGCACAAATGCGAGAGGATGTGGTAATTAAATAAGAACACACAGAAAGATACGAGGGGAGCGGCACGACATTTAGATTTCCATTTTTCCTTTTCTTATCCCGGTATAGTGTGTTGGCATTTGTCGTGTAGGTTGATTGTGTATACATAATCATACATAAATTATTACACAAACTATTTGTTATACTGTAAAATTCAATTTTCAATAAACTTTTATATATATATATAGAAAATATATTAATTATATATTAATATTTATTATATAAATAATATATATATAAATAATATAATATTTATATCTATAAACCTTAATTTTAAAAATTTAAATTTAAAGATAACAAAATATGTTGTGTAAAATTTATTATGAATTATGTATACACAAAAACCTACACCGACAAATAGCACAAACACTTTCACGGGATAGAGAATGGAATGGAATTAAAAGGTCGTGCCCCCCTCGTATCTGTTCGGTGTTCATTATTATAATACTCCACAAACCTCTTCTGCTTGATGATTAGGATAAATGTCTAAGCAGGTAATAAAGGCGCCGGAAAAAACTAACTTCTTCGCGAATCGCTGTATGAAATTTGCAGCAAATATTTCAGCCTCTTAAAGCACTTAATTTTTGTGTTTAGATTTTGTGAAAAAATTAATTTTTTCTTAAAAATA
>NW_023642091.1:0-10086 GCF_015228065.2 Penaeus monodon
TATAGATATAATAATAATATGTATATACTTATTATAAACCATAATATAAATACAAAATTATATATATATATAGTATATATTATATATAAATATATAAAATATATATTATATATATAATTATAAAATATATAACATAAAAATATATTATTTTTATATATATATAATTATATATATATTATTAGAAAATATATATTATATATATAATATATATATATAGAAAGAGAGAGAGGGGAGAGAGGAGAGAGAGAGAGAGAAGAAAAATTCAAAATTTTAAAAAATAACATTATAATATATATATATACGTATATATATATTATATCATATATATTTTAAAATTATATATATATATATATATAAATGATATTTAAATAAAAAAAAAAAAAAAAAAAAAAAAATCACCCAAAACAAAAACACACCACACACACACAACACACCACACACACACCACACACACACACATATATATATATAATATATATATATATTATATATATATATATATATTATATATATATATATATATTTTATAAAATTATTCTTTCTTGTTCACATTAGTCGGACGGGCCCAGACGCAAGATATTTTATCCTCAGTAAAAAAAGGGCGTCTTTGTGTTTTTGGTTTTGTAAAATAATCTTCTAATAACTGTACATTACAAGTAATATATATAGTGTGATAAACTTTTGTTAACTTCATAAATGCATGAATTATTTGGAATTCCACAAAAGAAGTTCTTCTTTCAAGTGCTCGTCCCACAAGGACGTTGGCGATCATGGATTCATGATTTCTTGGCAATTTAGAGCGGTGTTTGCCGTTGCCTTCCGCCCGGTGTTTTTATCGAGTCACCTTCTCTATTTACCCGGTTCTGGGACCGGCACTGACTTGGGCTGGCTTGCCCACCCAGCGGCTAGGTAGGCAATCGAGTTATAGAAGTTATAGTTTCTATTTGGACTCTGGATTGCCTTATGAAATTCTTGGGGAAAGAACGCGCTAGGTCATGTCATCGCTGGCTCCCTCAGACCCCGATTTCGCACCAGAGAGCGACGAATCGGTCCCCGATAGCCAGGCGCAAGACTGAGTTTACGCGTACACGTAACTGGTTGAACTGCACCATTACTGCCCTTAAGCCTTGAAATAGAATATATACTTACACGACTAGAAATTATTAGGGTAAATCCAGACATAATGAACTACCTTTAATAATGTTTCTGTTAAATGATAATGGTAATAACATGATGATTTACACTAACTTAAAAATGATACAGTTTTTCAAAGGGCCACTGACACCCGCGAGGTGCGCCTCCTGCCAGCATCCTGAGGGAGCTGGATGTGACGACTGACGGAGAAGGCTTCAGGGCCCTGGCAGCAAGCCTTCCTCGCCTGGAGCAGCTTGCGGGACTTAGGTGGGAGGTCGTCACCTGTTAATGTAAAGGAAATAGTCTCTCTCTTCCTCCCTTGTTTTTGTGTGGCTTGTCTCTTTCGATTTTGGGGGGCTCCGTTGTATATATCTTTCTTTGTCGGGCTTTCTGTTTGTTCTGTCTCCGTAGCTCTCTGTCTCGCTCCCTCTCTGTCTGTCTCTCCTTCCTCTCTTCCCCTCACTCTCTCTTTTTCCCCCCCTCTCTCTTTCTCTCTTCTCTCTCTCTTTTTCTTTCTCTCTCTTTCTTTCTTTCTCCTCCTCTCATTCAACTCCATTTTCAATGAAGTATACATGTAGGAGCAAACCAGCAGTAGCAGGAATGTCCTTATCTGTACTGTCAAGATGAGAACGGAGAAAGTAGAAAAAATTGACTTCCCTACAGCCTTCACAGGCCACTAGGAGGCAGAATCCCCCTCCTCCCCGGGTACTCTGCTCGTCAGGGTCCGACGGGGCGGGGGTCTGGGGGCTGGCAAGGAGACTTCCCGTTTGACAAAATCTGCTTTCCCTTGGGTATGTATTGGTTAAATTTAAATTTTGGGTAAAGAGTCCTTGCTATCTCTATGCACGGGACCGCGTTTGAATTTTTGATGAGCAAACACCTTTTTTAAAAACGCAGCAGAAATAAAAAAAAGCTTGGCAAAAGACTACCTGGAGCCCGGGTCTCTCGTTCGTTAAATTTATTATTCTGATTCTAAAGAAATTTGAAAAAAAGAAAAAACCTGAAAATTTCAGATCCTTTCGCCCCTTTATAGTGCTTGCCGCCCCTTCAGTCTCTTGATTTTGCAGGTGACAGGGACAGTGGGTGTATTTAGCACCCCCCCTCACCCGCAGTCTCTTCTACGTGGGTACCCCTTTGGGCTTTGCCCCGGGGGGTAGGGGGCCCGATCGGGGGCTCCTTTGGGGCACTTTTCTTTTTCAAAATTTTTCCCCTTTCCGACCAAAACGGGCCCTTTGTAAACTCCCTTTTTCGTTTGGGGGGGGGCTTTGAATTACCGCCCTTTCGCTGGGCAGTTCGGGGGGAAGGAAGTGCCTACACATAATTGACCTCTGTGGTAGGAAAGAACGAAAAACCATTTCCACTGGGGGGTTAGAGGACGGAAAACTCCCTTATCTCTTAGTATTGCTGTTAATTGTCCCAAAGTTAGATTTTTGATCCCTTCGACCCCGGTTTTTGGCCCAAAGGGTGGCCCGGGTCGTACCGAAGCATGATACCCCGGCTACCCCTTCTTCCTAAAGGGAGGAGGGGCAAAATCATGACCACTCTAGTGAAGACGGAAAACCCCCACAAATGACAAAACGAAAAGACCATTTTTTAAAAATCCCAATGAAAATTTGGAGGTTCGAATGAAAAATGCGTAAAATAAAATTTCAATCGCTTTTAAAACGTGAACCCCTTTATCACAAAAAGGCCCTTGATGGAGTGGACGGCGATTTTATTTTTCAAAAAAATTGCGAGTGGAAGCCTCCTTGTTAAGACATAAAACCCCGTTTAAGGTTTAAATTAAAGGGGCTTTGACCCGAAAAAATTTTCCTTTTGGCCCCAAAATCCGTAAGGGGAGTTTTTTCACAGGAATTTGAAGACATGAACGAAAGTGAAATTCCGAGAGCATAAAAGAACCAAGACGCAGGGACTTTCATTGTATGCCAAGGGGACGGAAAATGTGTGAAGGGAAAACGGACGGATACAAAAGGTCCAAGAACCCCTTACTCCAAAACCAAATGCATTGTAATGGGCCCAAAAAAAAATCGGACACCCCTCATTAAGATTTAAAAAAAGACTAAAATAAATTTTTTTCTGTAAATGTGTAAAACCCCATGACACCATCACTTATAGCCAGATGAAACCCCACTTTTCCAAATGTGCTACTGTGGAGGTCCCATCAGTTAGGATCGCGAGTGCAGCATCCTGAAAAGGAATGAGACATTGCATATAGGAAAGCATGAAGTTAGTTATATTGAAGTAAAAGGGGAAAGGGAAATTTGCCCAAAAACCCCAAATTTTCCCTATGCTGCCAGTAACTACTCCCCCTGTGAAGAAATGCCAAAACAGCTTGCAGTAAGGAAAAAGAAATTGCTAAACTCAAAAAACCGTTAAAAAAATAAATTTTAAAAGTATATCAATTGACTAATTGGTGTTTAATTGCTGCATAAACCCAGCATAAACTCCTAAGGAGGTGATACCGAAACAGTCCGGATCCACCCCCCTTCCCGGGGCGACTCCTGCGAGAAGCATCATAATTATTATATATATATATTATATATATTATATATTATATATATATTATATATAAAATTATATATATAAACACACACAAAAATTTGTATATATATATAAAATTAATATTTATAATATAATATATAATATAATATTTATATAATATTATATATAATATATAATATAAAAAATATATATAATATATATATATATATATAATATATATATATAACACATTTTTTTTTAAACGGTGTTTCTTGTTGAGCCCCCGTGGCACAGCATGATTTTAGTTTTCTGTTGTGATGTTTGGAGTGAGTACGTGGTAGGTCCCCATTTCCCTTCCCACGGAGAGTGCCGGGTTTTTATTTTTTAGGTAATCTTTCCCCTCTATTTCCGGGTTTGAGACCAGCACTGATTTGGGCGGGGTTTACTCCCCGTGGCTGGGTAGGCAACGAGGTAAAGTTTTTCCCCAAAGGGAACAACCCCCCGGGCGGGACCGAACCTGAACTCAGATTCCGTGTGACGTCTTGAGTCCATGCTCTAACCACTCGGCAATCGTCAGTCTTTCCCCCTCGCCGGAGGGGAGGAATGGGGGGGCTTCGTCTCCAAACCTTTCCCCCGAGGAGGTCCCCGGGAACGAGGGGGGGGGCCTCCCCCCTAAAAAAAAATTAAAACGGGGACAAGGCACTTCCAAAAACCCCTTAAAAAAGGGAAAAATACGCGTCCATTTAACAAGGGAGCGCGAAGTCTAGACTAAAGTAAATGCCTTAATTATTAGCCCTCGTCCTATTCCCATATAAGTTCTCCAAAAAACGCACTTAACACACCTCTCTGACGAGGTCTTTTCTTTGAGGAACTACATTTATGTCGGAAGGATCGTAGGGTAGGGGGGGGGAGGGGGGGTCCCCAGTACATCCCCCAAGCCCCCTTTTATGAAGTGACTGTTGATTCTTTTTTGGGTTTTTCCCTGCAAAAGTAAAATTAAATGGCCCTTCTGACTTATATTCTTTTTTGTCCCCCTGTACAGTGATACCTATGATAGCTTTTGCTTTCAGGTAGTCTGCCACAAAATAAAAATTTTAGGTAATTTTAATTCTCTCATACTTTAGGGGGGTGGAGGTAAAGTAGCAAGTATTTAATTTTGTTTAAATGATCTGTCTGGTCCTTCTAAATGATGGAGCCCGACGCGGGGGACGATTACGCTTTTTTTTGAGCTTTTTTGAATTCACTGGTTTTCATCAATAGAAAACCAAAGTGCCTGGGGCAAAATTTGACCCTTTGGGAAGCGACATCTTCCTTTTTGATTGAATTTCATGTGACACAGTAAGAACCCTTTTCAGCACCCAAATTTTAAACTAAAAAGAGCAGGGGGTGCCTTCACAAGGAGGTCAAGCTCGAACTTTTTGGGAAAAACCCTTTGATGAAAAAGAAAATAAATTCAGATTTCGATTTAGAAGCACATGTATCCATTCCTAAAACTCGACAGATGCATTAAGCAAGATTTCCCATGGTGGACACCAATTGCCGGGGGCCTGTGCCGACGCAATAGGCCTACGGGCTTTTCAAAAAAAAATCAATAATGAGAAAACTGTTGCAACTATAACAAAAGAGCTGGGCTCGTAAGGTAAAAAACAAGAAAAAAAGAGACCCCGGCAGGTTTTGTCCTACAATTAACAGCAAACCAAATAACAGAGGTTTGGGTCCACTATCAAAAAAACCCAAAAAGAAAAAAACATTTTTCAAAATTTAATAACATCTTTTCACAGGGTACTAATTTCGATTCACCTGGGGACATTGCAAAGCACTCTCCAGGAGTTCTCTCATGCAAGCAGCCAGACAACTAACCGAAACCCTGCCCAATCGGAAGCGGTGAGCTAAAATTTTTTCATTTTACCACAGGCGATGACTTTTTTTATAGATCTAACAATGGATGAGCCTGCCCGACCCCAAAAAACCCTGTAGAAACTCGCCACCCCCCGATGAGATTCGATATGAGAGATAAAGCTTATGAGATGCCATATATCATGATTTAGTTTAAGTTGCTAGAAGTGCAATGAAATTTGGAAGAGCCAATTTTTCCCAAAACTCTGGACTTCGCCCACATCATTCCCATTTTGAAAGGAGGGGGAACCCCAGATCTCCACTCCTACCCCCAAATTTGCTTTGACAATTGCTTAAGCAAGGTAGGAACAAAGGGTTTAAACAGTAGGCTTTTGCATTTTTAAATTTCAGTAATTGCTATTTGACGACAGTGGGCTTCCGAAAGGGATCCCAAACCTCTCCAGAAATATAAAATGGACAGTGTATTATGAGGGAAATGCCAAAAAAAAATTTTTTTATTTAGTATTTTTAGATTAAAAAAAGCCTATGAATGCAGGGCATATGGCCTACCAGAAAACTTTTTTGTTTTTTGGGTTACTGGGAAAATGCTTTTTTATTTAAAAATTTATCTTGACGAACTTCTCTGCAAATTTTTTTTTTGACAATGTCATTTTCGGGGCATTTTTGTCCAGGCAAGGGGGCCCACAAGGGAAAGGCTTGTCACCCGCATTATTTTTATGCATGATAAATCTCTTACCCCGCTCTCCCTCGGAAAACTTAAATGCTCATGTATGCTGTGATTGTGCATTAGGCATTTTTTTCCCGCAATAATGCGAATCTCAGCAAATCGCATCCAAAGGGGATGGATAGATTATAAATGGGCCTCCAGTTTGGTTTTATGTTTTTTCCACAAGAAAGGTATGGGGTAATTTTTTCACTTGGGGGAAGCCGAAATAGGCTAACTCTAGACAATCACCCAATAATTTAAAAATTTTGCTAATTTTTTTTGGGTTGCTCTTTGAGAGACCCAAAAGGAAAGACCGCATTGGTCGTTTAAGAATAAATTTTGGGAAAAAGCATAAATTATTCAAGTGCTTTTTTGGGAATAAAGAGGCCCGATAGGTTTTTCTAATTTATAAAACCCTTATTAGGGTCAAAACGGTACGGTTCGGCATCAAACTCCCTTTTTAAAGGTTTTGGGTGCTTTTGCAGAATGCAGTTTTTGGTGTGTTTGGGGCCCCATATGTACTCAGATCGATGTTTGAGGTGGATTCAGGAGTACCCCCCCTCCGACTCAAAAGCGGCCCGCTAGCCTTACCCATGCCGCAAAAAAGGGGGCTGAGACCCCGGGATCCTTTGGGAATGGAGGCACTAGGCCTTTGCCACGGATTTTTCCGACCTCGTCGGAAATTTTTTTAAAGATCTCTCTACCATTGATACCCTGGTTCAATCAAGATAGTGTCTGGGGAAACCCCCCAATTTTCCATTATGGGAAACTTGGTCTCCATCAGCAAGGCCGTGGCTCCGGGGGTGGAATACGCCAGGGTTTAAGAGATACTTTTTAAACATCTCCTTTTTTTTATTATAAACACAGTCCAAAAGATGGGTGTGGGGCGAGTGTATGGTCGTGAATGTGAATTTAATTCAGACGGGGCCCAATCATACATCGATCTTTTTTTTCTGAGCTAAAATTTTGCCTATCGACAAAACCCACGATAGAATATAATTTTTCAATTCATCAGTTCACTTAAGCCATTAAACTTAGAAAACCCCTAAAAAAGAACTACTGGGGAAACATTCGTACTACATGGTGCCAAAAAAAACCAAACAAGTAAATGGGGGACCAGGCCACTCTGGTACCATTTGACATATTTGCCGGTCGACTGGCGATCTGGGCCTTTGCAAGTTCGTAGAGATCTCAGGTTTTTTTTTTCTTACAAAAGCAAAAATCCCTCTCCTGTGGCAAAATGGTGGGCCAACCCGCAACTGACAAAAGCCCCGACAAGAAAAAAAACTGTGGGATACACCCACAGAAAAGTAGAAGGAGGAGGTGGTTTGGGTCTCATGGTCAATGCCACCAGAATCACCCACCTCCCCCACATAGAGAGAAGTGTACCACCATCCTTACCTTAAAACTCGTTAAGAGTATGCCCAAAAAACTAAACCATAGACGACAAAAAAAAAAAAAAAAAAAAAAAAAAAAAAAAAAAAAAAAAAAAAAAAAAAAATCATTTTTTAAAAAAAAAAAAAAAAACTTATGTTATCAGATTGAGAAAATAATATTGTAATACTTCTTTTAAAAAGGCAAAACCCTTTGACCACAAAAAAAAAAATAATCCACAATACGCCCTTTTACCCTGGTTCTTCCCTGGTCGAAAACCAACCCTCCTCAATCCTGCCCCCCCTCTTAGACCGCTATTTTTTCCCCAGTTTCAAATTCCCCCTTTGGGCCCCCATGTGGGGGCCCCGTCCGCTCTGGCCTCAAGGTTCACCCCCTTCCTGGGGGGGTTGGCCCGTCATCCCCCTTTCCCCACGTAAAAAAGGGGTTTTGGACGTCCCTTGGCTGCGGGGAGGGTTTCTCACGGTTTTTAAAAAAGAAAGGGGTTTTTAAAAAATGGGTTCCGTTTCCGACCCTTTGGGGGGGGGGCCTTAAAGCTCGAGCCAGGGGAGTCGGGATAAAAAATGGATTTTTGGAACCCTTCGGGGGAAAAACTCCGGGCGGGGGCAAGTTGGGGAGTTTGGGATTGAACCGCAAAATCGCCTTGGGGCCATTGGGCGCCTTTTTTGGGGGTTTTTTTTACATTTTTTTTTATTAATTATATATAATATATATATATATATTTATATATATATAATATATTTATTATATTATTTAATATAATTAATAAATATATTTTTATATTATATATATATATTATATATATATTATTATTATTTTAAAATTTTTATTATATGGTATTATTAATTTTGTATTATATTATTTCTATATATTATTGTATCTATCTTCTATTTACCCATTACCTATTATTTTACTACTACTTCGGGCTTCTTTTATTATTTCTGGTTTTAACTTTACTAGCTCTTCAAACCCCCTTTTTTTGTAAAAAAAATGGAAAAATTTAATTTTCTATGCTTTTTTTTTTCTTTTAAAAGGTTTTTTTGAATTTTAAGAATTTTTTTGAGTTTTCCCCGAGGTTTGTCTTCTCTAAAAAAAGGTGGACTGACGGCAATGGTGCTCCTTTCCGGAGAAGTAGTCCTCCTGTGGGTTGGCTGTGATATAATATATTAATATATAATATATTATATATATAATTATATTATATATATATATATCCACCACTTGGTGATAGTGAGTGTGGGGAATTTCGTAGGAACTTGGTATGAAAAAATAACCTACTACATTTTGGTAACGAAACCGTAATATGTTTTTATACATACTGTAAAATCATGGAAGCCCATGATCGTCAAAGGGCCCCGGTGGCCGAAAGGTTAGAGCTCGGGGCTCAAAAATTTACACGGCAATTGAATTCGAAGGGGTTTTGGCCCCGACCGCCGCATTTTCCCTTGGGCAAGGAAATTTTAAACCCAAGTCAAGTGCTGGTCCCAAACCCGGATAAATAAAGAGAATGATTCCCAAAAAGGACCACCGGCACTCTCCGTGGGAAAGGAACTGGGGCCCTACCCGTACTCACTCCAAGAATCACAAAAATGAAAAACTACAATTTAAATCTAGCTGGACCACGGCGGGTCAGACAGAAACCCACCGTTAAAAGAAGAATACATATGTGGTTAATGCCTTTCTGTAAAATATTACACAAGTGAGATGTGTATAATGTTTTCATTTTGTATTTTTAAAATGTGTAGCAACATCTTTTTATTAATATGTAAGTTTTTTAGACATAAAAAAAAACTTTTGGGGTTTTTTCTTGTCCTCGCACGGAAGGCAAAAACCCCTCGGGGAGAGTGGGCGTCGGTGCAGAGGCAGAGAAGTTCTCTTTTTTTGTGTTGTTTTGTCTGGTCTCAAAAAACCTACGAAATCTCTTTTGGTGTTTTTCACCGCAAAATTGTGGATGAACACCGCGCGAGACTGGTTTTTAAACTCTGCCCTGTAGGGCTGTCCTGGTTTAAGGGCGCGAAAGGGGGAGGCGAGAGCCCCCAAGGCTCGGGGCAGAACTGGGAACTGACCATGCGCTCCCGGCGAAATCCCCGAGATTGGTTGATGTTTGGTTTAAGGGTTTCCCAAAACCGAGATTTTCCCTTTCATGTGTCCGTGGGTTTAATGAATGGTATTAATGATATGGGGATGTAATACTGCTACTACATAATAACAAAATTAAAAAATTACGTTTTAGGGCTGGGGTAGCGAAGAGGAGGGGAGGAGAGGGTGAGGTGGGGGAAGATTGCTGGGAAAGTTTAAATGGTCTGCTGTGGGTAGAGCGAAGAGGGGAAGGGTAGGCGTCAGGGCAGTTGTAAGCAGGGGTTTTGGTCTAGAATTGAAAAGAATTTTATTGGGGAGGAAGGGGGTAGAAGTGAGAACGTAAGATGGGGGAGGAATAGAGCGGGGGGAGGGGGCTCTTAGGAGGAAGGGGGAGGGGGCGAGGGGGGAAAAAAAGGAAGCACTGGGGAAACCAAAGG
>NW_023642092.1:0-10083 GCF_015228065.2 Penaeus monodon
TTATAATGCATAATTACATATATACATTTTGTATATGTATGCATATATTAAATACATATACATTACATATATACATATACATTACATATAATATATATACATATATACATATACACATACATATATGTGTATATACATATATAGTGTATATACATATATACATATATATACATATACATGTATATACAATATACATATATATACATATACATATATATACATATACATAATATTTTACATATATATACATATACATATACACACATATACATATACATATATATACAAATATACAAAATATACATATATATACATATATACATACATATACATATATATACATATATACATATACATACATGTACATAGACATGCATGTACATATACATATATATACTATACATATACATATATATCATATACATATATATACATATACATATATATACATATACATATATATACATATATATACATATACATATATATACATATATATACATATACATATATATACATATATATACATATACATATATATACATACATAATTATATACAGATATATATATATTAATATACATAATCATATATGTATACAATATTTATACGCATATATAATTATGTATATATATAATTATGTATACATAGACATATACACAATCATATATATAATATGTATAAACATAATCCATATTTGTCTGAATCTTGAAATTTTTCTTAGAATTATGTGATATATCTTCAGCAGTCTTGTGAAATCTCTCTTTCCTTAATTTGCTGGTAATATATTTGAAAATTTCTAGATATAGTTTAGGTTTCTGAATCCTGTTAGATTTCAACTAAAAAGAAAAGATGATTATTCATTAGTGTCCAAAAAACATTGCACTGAATTGATTTAAAAGTATAAAATTTCCTTCTTCTCCAACCACTACAGAGATGTGGTATTAACCTATTTTTGACGGGTAGCATTCATAGAGGCCTGGGACTCGCTGCCGGGGGCTTATATCGTCGCCCGATCATGTGCGACCACTCATGCCAAATACCAGCATCCCATGCCGTTTCTTCGTAATTTACTACGAAGATATGTTGTATTTTCAGTTTTCATTATTTTCTAAAGTCTCTACTTGCCATACTTCCTGATAAATCGAGACTGAAGGATACTTTTGTTGTTATATACTCCATAGTTGATCATTATTCAGTCTATAGTCCAAATAAAATAAGCAGTGTGTGGCATCATGGAGTTGAAATTGTCGGTTTGTCGTTTTGTTTTTTTTTGTTGCATGGTAAAAATGAGAAAGTGTTAAACCGACTTAATCACACTTTCAGTGGCAGAAAAATAATCTTTTGCCATGATTATAAAAAAAAAAAACGCATGGCATGTTCATAGATACACCATGGCATGTCCGTACATTCCCCCGGCAGATGGTCCCGCCATGCCATGGCATGTGCGTACATGCCACCCGTTCGGCAATGGTGTTAATTTGATTCGTGCCTACACACTTCATTTAATGTAAATGAGAGTGTAAATATACTAGAGGAAATGCATAACAACCTTAGGTTTATAATGATTAATGTAAAAAGTCTCCAAATGATTATCAATGGCAAAAATAAATCCAGAAGAGGAGGCTAGAGTACAAATAAATACTGTTACAATATACCTTTGGCAGGTCTTCATGTAATCTACATACATAGAACATGTATTTTGCAAGCCGAGAGTTATATATGAATGCGATTAATCTATATTCAAGGAGAAAATTGCATACATTCTTCCTAATGCAAGGACTGCTGGGTGTATTTAAAATTAGGCTGTATATATATATATACTGCTTTAAAAAAAATTCATGCTTAAAAAAAAAATCATATTCTACCAAATGAACAAGTGCACTTTAGAAAAGCATAACACTAACTGATACAAATACATGTTTTCATTCTCTAATATCTCTGTATGTGAATGCTGCAACAAGTATGTTTTGTCAAATGGATAGTCTATTCTTTTTTTCTTGTGCCATAAAAGCTCATGATATGTCAATAGTCATTGTACTGGGATTTTCATTTACCTTCAGTTATATACTTGCCAGAGACACAATGAATCATGCAAAATAATACAACCAAAATATAACAATTTTGATAATCAAGGAAGAAATATAGTCTATAACTATCTGATAGTACTTTAATGACTAATATCCAGCACACTTAGTCTCGTAAAGGATGTTCAAAGATAATAAAAACATTAGATTTCAACATTTACTATGAACTACAGAGTTCATGAAAATTGCCAGTTTAATCATAAACAACATATTTCACAGGTAATCCTCACGTGCTCTGTACTATTTACATATTTACAAGATTTATAAAACTGAGAATACATAAATAAAATGGTCACATCAAGTTCCCCCCCCATCAGTATCTCAATGACAGGCTATCCCAAATGAAGGATTATGACCAGAGGGAGAAGAGTGAATGTCGTGTGAAGGAACGGGTGGGGCCGTGGGCATAGTACTCCTGCACGATGGGGTCGATGAAGCGGTCACTGGGGACAGTCTTTGTAAATGGGCTCCCCATAATGCTTGCCAACTTCCCAGCCTTCAACACCAGCCATGAGCTTTTCCTGAAAAGAAACAATTAAGCTGAACAAGTTGCTCATAATACATCCCATGTTAACTCTGTGCCAATACCATGGGCATTTTTATTACTTCTACTAAGTGCATTTGTATGGGAAGAGGGAGCATTTGGGCTAGCCCCTTGGTTGGCCTGCCTTCTTTTCAGGTATATTGTGCCAGGTAAATATCTCAGCTATTAGCAAAAATAGGATCTTTTCAGGTGTTTTCATGTGTGTGGGCAGTGAAGACCCAGATCGAAGATGTTCATTTTGGCTCAGGCATCAATAACTGCACATCTTATTAAAAAACTACACTTCTAGCCTCATCAACATTCAATTTACTGGGATGGTGCCGAAGGTGAAAGTAACCCTGAATCTGGTCATCTTATGAGTTATGCCCTGGGTTGGTGGGCAATTCTAGGGTATGTGAAATGATGATGTGTACCAAAATTGGAACTAGAGTGCAAGTGAAAGGATAAAACTGGTATAAATTTAAAAAATTAACATTACATGTTCCCTGAAACTGCATTAACTTAGCAACATAAACCTGTGAGCAGAAAACTAGTGAATGCAACCACCAGATGTGTGTCCATATCACAACTTAAACATTCTAGTCCCATTTCTAGGATCTCAGAAGCTAATGCTTTGGCTTGTGGCAGGAACTGTCCCTGATGGAATCATGGAATGGACCATCATTCAGGCAACATTCCTTTGGTTGTGACCATCACTTTCAAGGGCAAACTTTCCCATCATAATTATATCTACCGCATTTTTTTCTCATGTTGTATATCACTAGGCCTACTATTGTTTATTCTTAACCTACTGAAGTTCTACCAAAAAATTAAAGTTGACAAGCAGAAGAAGATCCATTAAAAAAAATAAAAGTAATGCTGTGATATTAAATTCTACCGAGTTAATGGTTCCCTCCCAATAAGAAATCCTTTTTTGAAAATGCAGGTTAGGGAATAAATATTAAAATCTTGAACTATTCACTAATTCTTCTATTTTAATATATGATCTTTATAAACATCAGAATGCAGAATTCTATACATCTTTTAATTTCATTAAACTATTGTATAACATTTAATGATAATCTAGTTTCTTGAGTTCCCAACCCCCTGATAACAAGAGCAAAATAATTTATAACCCTTTCATTACACAGCCCTTTTCTGGCATGCACAATATATAGTTTTTCACTGATGCCTTGTTTTAAAATAAATATAACAGGTAACTATATACCTCATACTTCTACTGAAGAAAAACAAAGATGAGGATTTTCTTCATAATATCAAATTTCTATTATATCACAATGTCATCTAATCATTATCTACTAGTATAATTAGTTAATAATCCTTCACATTTAAAAGATCAACCTCACCTTTTTCCAAGCATGCTACAAGGACACACAAAGAAGCCCTTATTCCATGAACAAACTCCTATCTCTATTCATGTTCATGTCTTTTTACCTACATAAACCAATGCCCAGGGATTTCAATCCTATGTCTCAAAAGAACACAAATTAAATCACATCTGTTCTAATATATTCCCTTTAAATTATCATGTAAAACAGGATGTGGAATCCTTTGGGCTTTTAGGCTACTTTATTTTTTCCTTTTCTTCTAAGCATTAGGTTATTTCCAATATCATGATAAAGAGCAAAACTACCCTTCAAAAAAGGAGATCAATGTTAGCATTTGACATAAACACCAAACTTTGTATCACTATCTTATTAGGAACCAGAATGTGTAGAAGATACAGGTATCAATGGAAATTTATCTCTTAACAGTTTATCCTTGACAAGTTCATTTACAAATAAAATTTTATTGTATGTTTCCTTACTCCTCATCTAGTTATGTTCTAATGTCCAATACCCACAGCAATCAAACCCTTGCATAATAGGCTAACATACAGCCTTCCATGAATAATAAAGAACTTCAGTATGAGTTTTAGAGAAAATAATATAAATATGAATTTCAATCCTTGCTGAAAGTAAATGTCCGCAATAATTTTTTTTCTCTCTCTCTCTCTCTGATAGTTCTACAAGCGCTCAGCTAGCAAGGAGTAAATTAATATATTGAAAAATACTAATAGCAACAGAGAATGAAAAAAATAATAATAATAAAATAAAAAATAAAAAAAGAGGGGAGGCAGTAATCAGATAGGTTGGACTAGTAATTACGGTCCCTGATTGGTTTCATAATACATCATAATATCTAATTTCCAAAAACTCAAACATTATTAACTAGATGAGGAAATAATCTTACTAACCTCCTCATCTCTATTCCTTCGAAGCTGCTTCAGGAACTCCCTGTCTCTCTCAGCTAGGAGGAGAGGCTCCAGTGCTAAGGTGGCACTCCTCATCTCAACCTCTTCAATCCTGTAATGTTGGTGGCACAATTTATAATCATGCAAAAGTAATCAAAGATTTTGTTATCGAAATCATTTAACTAGATCATACAGGATAAATGCTTCTTTATTGCTAAACTAGTTCATTCTCATTTTTTAAAAATTAACAAATCATCTTTTGAGCTCACAGCTGGGCTCACAGGCCATCATCCTGACCAGGCAAGAAATGGGCTGAAGACCTAATTAGGCATCACCCAGCATATAGGATTATTCATAACAACATAATCAGATGTTACCCATCGTATATGTATTAAAAGTGAAAACAACGTACCTGATCTTTTTGTATGTGCGGAAATAGAGGTACCCAGCCACTGCAGTCATGAGAGAGAAGCCAGCAAATATCTGACGCCCTGAAAATAAATTACAATTAGTTTCAAAGTCAAATTTCCAACTTTATGGAATGTACCATATTATTTATTTTGATTAAGTTTTGAATCATTATCATTGGACAATAAAAATGTTTGTTAAATTAAAAACCAAAATATTTACTTATTGTTTTCTCTCCAAATGTCACATATTTATAATATACTACTCAGAAGTCATTTCCAATTTAAATGCACCTTACAAAATGTAAGCATACCAGCCACACCAACAGAATGCCACCAGGAACATGTCATGCCCACTTTTTTTCCTTTGCACATGTATTGCTCCAAAAGTACTCAGCCAACTAGGAGTATATTAGTAGGCCTATGACAATCGCTTCCTTTCCCCTTTCCTTTTTGGGTAAAAATATAAATTTCTTTTGTTATTACTATTGCTATAGCTATTATCTAACCCACTGATCCAGGTGATGTAACTCTCCTGTCATGAAAAAATTTGGATGAGGCCTGGGTTATGGGAATAGGTCATGGAAAATCTGTCCAAGGAACATATACCATCATGTAAAATTCAGTGTCAACCTGGGGTGACAGGACGACTCACCATGAGTACACAAAGATCTTGGAGGATGATTAGGACTCAAGCAGCATTAAGGAAGGGGCTCTTACATTATTTCACTGGCAAACATTAGTGGTATGCATCATCCTTGAATCATGGTTGGAAGAGTGCTAGCTCCAGGGAGAACACTATTTCCCACACACTGGATCCTAATTCTGCCCACCGTGACTGGCAGAGCAGGCTGTATTACATAAAAATTGAGTATGAAAATATATCAACATGACACAAATAACACAATGTTACTTATTGTTATTATTATTGCAAAGAGTGTAGTGTACCTAGAGAAATGCTGTGTGCTATGGTGTCTATTCAAGGAAAACGGTTTATTGACTTTTTAAACACCATATCAATGGGAAACGGCAAAAAAAAATTATTCAGAGGATAACAACACAGCAATGGGGAGGCAAAGAGTCTTGACATCACACCTATGGGAGAGTCTCCATTCAAGTAAGCCTAACATCCAGAGTGTGGGCAACACACAAGCAGAGAGTAACCCTGATCTCACAGTTAACTACACTAATAGGAGGAGGGAGGAGGGAGGAGGAGGAGGAGGAGGAGGAGGAGGAGGAGGAGGAGGAGGAGGAGGAGGAGGGGAGGAGGAGGAGGAGGAGGAAGAAGAGAAAGAGAAAGAGAAAGAGAAAGAGAAGAGGAAGAAGAAAAGAAAGAAAGAAAGAGAAAGAGAAGAGAAAGAGAAGAGGAGAAAGAGAAAAGACAAAGAAGAAGAAGAGAAAGAGAAAGAGGAAAAGAAGAAGAAAGAGAAGAAGAGAAGAGAAAAAAGAGGAAGAAGAAGAAGAGAAAGAGAAAGAGGAAGAAGAAGAAGAAAAAGAGAAAGAAAAAGGGAAGAAGAAGAGAAAGAGAAAGAGAAAGAGGCAGAAAGAGAAAGAGAAAGAGAAAAAAGAAGAAGAGAAAGAGGAGAAGAAGAAGAGAAAGAGGAAGAAGAAGAAGAAATAATTAAAAAAATTAAAGGGAAAATTTGGGAAACAGGTAAGATAGTAGGACTAATAATTGACTCATTAATGACTAGGCAGTTGTGGGGCCATTTCTTAAAAAAACAAAACTGCTCCTACTTCCCCTTCACCCTCAAAACCCCCAATTCCCACAGGAACTCCCAAGTTTGTTGGCTTAATTTGGGGATTTGGTCTCTGATGAGTGCAGTCCTGTTGTAAACATTTACTGAAGTCTGGTATTCTTTTTGCTCGGGTTCCTATATCATATTCCCTGATTTACTGTGGGTGTATCTTTAACTCATTGGATCCCAGGGATGTGGATGTCTTGTCATGAAAAATCTTACATAGATGACAAAGAATTCACAATGTATGTATGGTATGAGACACTCACAGATGATGATTATACTAAGAACATGGTTAATCTAACACCCTCCGGGTGGTTTCCCAATGCAAAGCCCTCTCTCCAGGCTGTATTCATAGTGGCCTGGGCCCCCCCGCTGGGGGGTCACTTCTGCACCATAGTGTGCATGGCATGACCATACATGCCCCCGGAAAATGGGACCGGCACACCATGGCACATATACACATGCCACCTGGAATATAGTCAAAGCATACCATGGCATGTACACACATGCCATCCAATGGCAAAGGGTTAATCTTTACAGTATGGTTTTAATAAGGAGGGCAAACTGAAGACGATAGTCTATTCTTGTATAGGACAAAAAGTTGCAGTCATCATTACAAGAAATAATCAGTAGACACCAATGGTAATGCCACAAATTATGGAAAAAGATCGCAGGAGGTCTTCTTTCAGCCCAAGTCCACTTGGTGATCCGAAGTTTCAGTTCCATCTTGCTATGCATATGAGGTGTAAACAATGTTTTTTGCCAGGGTGGATGGGCAGAGCCACCATCAACCTCCCCTCAGGAAGTACACCCAGTTATGGCAACTTAGTTTGGTCAATAAATTAGTGACAACCAGAGGGGAATTAGTATCTGGCTAGTGCACCAGTCCTGTAAAGAATTACCAAGAGCATATATATACCTTATGGTAATTGTTCAGAATACGTTGACATGACAAACTATAATAATAGTGGTATTTATGGATTCCTCTACACAGTAGTCTGTCCACATATGTAAGACATTTGTTGCAGAACCCATCTGAATCCCCACTTAATAGGAAGGGCATGAAAAGTATAGGGATATTATTGCAGAGGATAAATATGAATACCACACATGAACTACTGTGCCCTCTGCACTTTCCCCTTTGGGATCTGCCTCCCTTCAACTGCCGCCCTGAAAGACAAAGTATCTTCCACATCTTCATGGCAAAACAGAGCACATGACAGACATATGGAGCACCTGATGCTGAGCCTGTCTTCTGCTCTTTCCTGCTGTACATATGTGGTGGATTCTTTACTGTCCAAGGTGGAGGGTTGTGGGACTGAAAGCCTCCATGTGGGGCAATGTCTTGTATATGTCTGTAGTAGAGGGTGAGATCAATCACAGACACAGATCAAATAGATTAATACATGATTCTGAGCTGCCCTTCACCTTCTGCAGATTGTATTCAACTGGGTACTGTCAATATTGTTGCTTTGTATCTTTTAAGACATTATCTTTTCGGTAACAGTTAAGTTTCAACCCGGCCATCTTTTATAAGGCAAATAATAAATGCAAATGACAGTGTGAATAAATCTAAGACACTTATCTTCTATGTACTTCCATAACGTATCATAATCAAAATTTCGATATTTTAAAAATTGCCATACGATGTCCTTTCCTGCCATTAGTAAGCAAAACAATGATGCCATTTTGTTTTTGTACATTTATTGTAATAATCCAAATCTGTACATTAGATAAAGCCAGCATAACATTACATGGAGATTTTTTATGCTTAAGAGGATATGATAATATAACAGTAATACTATAATAATATCTAGTATTTAAAGTAATAAATATTTCTTACATTGCACAAATTGATGTGTCGGCCCAAATTAAGAACAAGAAGGAATTTAGAGAATTAAGAAATGGACACCATGTATAATGGTCAGTTATTGGCAAACTAGGCGATTATATGATCCAACAAACAGTGACAAATCCTAGCCAATGAAAACTCTGAAAATGAAGTCAGTCTTTTCTGACTAATCATAACTTTGTTTATTTGGAAAACAAAAATGTTCAGTGCCCTGTCCAAGGAGATGTATGTGTTAAAAAATATATTGATAGCCAGTTGAAAGTTTTACAAGCTGCCAAATATATCTACTGCTAGAAATACTACTGCATCAAGGATAGTGAAATATAATAACAGAGGTGTGGTGATAGGTTAGTACAATTTAATTAGTGTATAACAAGAACCAATATATTTATCACACAAAACAAATATCTTCAAATAATAAGCAAATGCATCTAATAAAAAGTCTTTACTTCTAATATCACAATATATGCAGTATTACTGAAAATTATAACTGGTTTGGGTTTAATGTCCATTTTACTAAATGTTAGCATGAAGTGTTAATCAAGGGAGTACAGGAAATAAATAGGAGGTTAAAAAGGTAGGTTTGGATTTTTGATACCTGTTTTTTGGCGCTTCATCTCTGGAGGGTTGTCACACTCGGTAACAGATACCAGAAACACAGCAGAACTAAAACACTAAAATAGCTTTATACGTTTGTTGAATCTCTGTAGTGATAGGAGTAAATTTTCACCCATACAATAACGATATATAATTCTGTTAAATCCAGGATTTTTCTTTGTCTGATCAATGCCAAATACAAATACATTAAATTATGATTGAACAAAACCAACTCAAATATGAAAATGCATTTTGTAGGTTTCTTGATGATCCTATCAAATTGTTTGTAAAGCTCCGTTAATTGTTGATCATACCGTAATGGTATTTACAACTAATAATAATAAATTTTTGGTACTGACAGTAATTCTGTGTCAAGCCATAGTTTTGGCCTCTGCAATCTATGTGTATGTAGTCACGCTCAAACACTATTCAGCACATTTAGTAATAAGCTTATAAACCTTAGTGATAACATCAAATAAGGAAGCAGTTCAATATTTATAATTGCCAAAATAAGTAAGGTGAAATTTTTTTGCCTTGAGTGCCAAATACTTAGCTTAAAATAATTCCCTATAATTATCAGGCTTGTCGAACACAGTAATCTACACTGTGGTCGTGGTAATAG
>NW_023642093.1:0-10083 GCF_015228065.2 Penaeus monodon
GTTGGGGGGGATGTTGATGTAGGTGTAAAAAATATTGGGGTTAAATGTGTAAAAAAATTTTTTTTGGGGGGGGAAATGTTTAAAAATTAATTTTTAGAATTAGGGTTTTACTGATGTAAAAATGTTTATTTTGGGTAAAGGGGTGTAAAATTTTTTAATTTGAAAAGGGTGTAGATGGGAAAAGTAAAGATTAAAGGGGGGTAGGGAAAAGTAGATTTAGGGTTTTAGATGGTAGATTTTTAGAAATGTAAGATTTTTTGGGAGGAAAAATAGGGGTAAAATTTTTAAAAAAAAAATTAGATGTAAAAAGTTTAGATGTAGGGTTGGGAAAAAGTTTAGTTTTAAGGTGTAGATTAAAAAAAAATAGATTTCTGATTAAAAAGATTTAAGGGGGGGGGGGAACCCGATGTTTAAAAAAATTTTTACTATAAATATTTTAAAAAAAGTTGTTTTAAGGGGGGAAAAAAATTCCCCAAGAAAAAACCGCATATTGTTTGGTTTTTCCTTTTTTACTACTTTTTTTTTTTTCCAACGTTTTTTTTTTTTGTTTACGTATAGATTTGTTTTTAGGGCCAAAAAAGGTTTTAAATTGGATTTAGTATTTTAAAAATAGCTTCAGGGGGGGGGGGCCCTTTTTTTTCCTATTATAAAAAAAGAAGGGGGGGGCAAAAATGCAAATAAAAAAAATTTTTTTTAAAAATGGTTCCCCTTTTTTTATTTTTTTTTTAAAAAAAAGGGAAAAAAAATTTTGAAAAAAAAAAAAAACGAAAAACAGGGGGGGGGTTTTTTTTTAAAAAGATCAAACAGCAAGTTTAAAAAAAGTTTTTTTTTGATTTGGGGGGGAATCAAAAAAAAAAAAAATGTTTTTTGGGGGGGATAATTTTTTTTTTTTTGGAAAAAAAAAAAAAAAAAAAAAAAAAAAAAAAAAAAATTTAAAAAATTAAAAATAAAATTTAAAATTTTTTTTTTTTTTTTTTTTTTTTTTTTTTTTTTTTTTTTTTTTTTTTTTTTTTTTTTTTTTTTTTTTTTTTTTTTTTTTTTTTTTTTTTTTTTTTTTCTTTTTTTTAAAAAAAAAAAAAAAACGTGTTTTTTTTTTTCTTTATGTGGGAAAAAAAAAAAAAATTTTTTTTTGGATTAGAATTTTAAAAGCCCCAAAACAACAGTTTTTTTTATAAAGGGGTATTTTTCAGCTGATTTTTTCCAAAAATTAAAAAGGGAAAGCAAAACCCTTTTTTTTAAAAGGGGGGGCCAAAAAAAAAAATATTAATATAAATTTTAAAATTTAAAATTTTTTAAATTTTTATTTTATAATAATAAATTTTTTTTTAATATATCTAAAAACCCAAAAAAAAAACCCCCAAAAAAAACAGATGGGCATTTAACCCAATCTCTTTTTCAACCCCTTTGTGATTTAAAACTCAAAAAAAAAGGGGGCACCGTTTTTTTGCCACTCCCCCCCCCCCCCCCCCCTTTTCCCCCCCAAAATCCCCCCCGGGGGGGGCCCGCGGGGGGAGTTGGTCCCCCCCCGGGGGGCCAGGGCTTTTGGGGGTTTGCCCCCCCCAAACAAAGCCGTTGCGTTGTTTTTACCCAAATTTTCCTCTGGAAAAGGGGGGGGGATTTGGGGGGGGTGTTTTTTTGGGGGCCCGACGGGGAAACCCCGGGGAAATTGTGTCAGGGAGGGAAAAGTTTTAAAAATGCCTATTTTTATTTTAATTTTTATTATATAAATTTTAAAAAATTATATATTATTAAATAATATTAATATTTAATAAATTATTAATAAAATTTAAAAATATATTTTTAATAAAAAAATATATAAAATTATTTTTAAATTTTTTAAATTTTTTATTTATTAATATTTAAAAAATAAAATTAAAATTTTTTAAAATATTTTTTTGGTTTTTTAAACCAATTATATACATTACATTTAAAAATTTTAAAATTTTTAAAAAAAATATTTTTTATTTTTAATATTATTATTGATTTTAAAAATTTTTTTTAATATTTTTTAAAATTTAAATTTTTTAATTAAATTTTTTTAAAAATTTTTTTTTTAAAAAAAAATTTTTTTTTTAAATTTTTTTCTTTTTTCTTTTCCTTTTCTTTTTTTTTAAAAATTTTAAATTTTTTTTTTTTTTTTTAATTTTTTAATTTTTAATATAATTTTTTTAATAAAATAATTTTTAAAATATATATATAAAATTTTTTTAAAAAAATAATATATTTTTTTTTTTTTTTTTTTTTTTTTTTTTTTTTTTTTTGGGTGTTGGGGTTGGTTTGGGGGTTTGGGGGGTTTTTTTTGGTGGGTGTGGTGGGTTGTTTTTTGGGGTTTTTGGGGGGGGGGTTTTTTTTGGTTTTTTTTTTTTTTTGGGGGTTTTTTTTTTTTATTTTTTTTAATTTATATAAAAAAATAAAAAAATTATTAAATTTATTAAAAAAAAAAAAATAAAAATTTTTTAAATAAAAAAAAAATTTAAAATTAAAAAATATTAAAATTTTTTTTTTTAAAATTTAAAAAAAAAAAAAAAAAAATATTTAAAAAAATTTTTTAAATTTATTTTAAATTTTTTAAAAAATAAAATTTTTTTTTTATATTAAAAATTTTAAAAAATTTAATTTTAATTTAATTTAATTAAAAAAATTTTTTTTTTTAAAAAAAATTTAAATATTAAAAATATTTATTTTTAAAATTTTTTAAAATTTTAAAAAAAAAAACCCCCAATATGGAAATTTTTTTTGGAATTTAAAATTAAAAAAACCAAAACAAATTTTTAAAAAACCCCCCCCCAAAAAACCCCCCCAAAACCACCCCCAAAAAAAAAAAACACCCCCCCCCCCCCCAAAAACCCCCCCAAAAAAAACCCCCCCCCCACCCCCCCCCACAAAAAAAATCTTTTTTTTTTTGTTTGGGTTTTGGTGTTTTTGGGGGGTTTGGTTTTTGTTGTGGTGGTTTTGGGGGGGGGTTTTGTTTTGTTTGTGGTTTTGGGGTGGTTTTTGGGGTTTTGGGGGGGGTTTTTTTTTGGGGGGGGGGGTTTTTTTTTTTTGGTTTTTTTTTTTTTTTTGGGGCCCCCCCCCAAATTTTTAAAAATTTTTTTTGTTTCTATGGGGGGAAAAAAACCCCCCCCCCCCCCTTTTTGTAAAATTTTTAACCTTTTTTTTCCCCCCAATTTTTTTTCCCCCTTTTGGGGTCTGGGCCCCTCTTTCCTATCCATCTTTTTATTTTTTTTTTGTTTTTTTTTTTTTTTTCCTCGCCTTTTCCCAATCCTCTCCCCCTTTCCCCCCTCCCTTTTTCCCCCCCCCTTTCCTCTCCCCCCTCTCTTTTTTACTTTTTTTTTCTTTTCCCCCTTTTTCTGCCCCTGCTATGTATATAAATTTTTATTGGTTTTGGGTTATGCACTATGTATTGATGCAAAAAAAATACTTCCTGGGAGCGGGCCCCGGAAAAAAAAGGGGATAATGTACAGAAGGGGGGGGGGGACACTGGGACTTGGGGGTTATCACTAAATAAATTTGAAAAATTTTTCCAAAAAAATTTAAATTTTTTGGGTTATAAATTGAATAAAAAGCATACAAAAAAAAAACTTTTTTTTTTTTAATTTCTTTAAAAGGCAGTTTAATAAAGGGGAAATACTTTTTTTTTTTTTTTTTAAACCATTTTGGGCCCCACGTTAAAAATCGGGGGGAAAAAAAAAAAAAAAAAAAATTTTAAAAAAATGTTTTTTGGGGGGCAAATTTAAAAATTTTTTTAAATTTACCAATTCAAAAAAAACAAAAAAACCTGTCTAAAACCATTCTTACCCCCGCACAACATCTCTTTTACCGTTAAAACTTTAAAAAAAAACCGATATATTTTTAAAAACCCCCAATTCCCAAAAAAAAAAACTACGTTAAAAAAAAAAAACCCCCCAAAAGGGGGCCAAAAAGTATTTCCCCTAAAGCCACGGGGAAAAACCCCTTTTTTCCTGAAGGAACCTCAAAAAAAGGGGGGGTTGGGGGGGGAGGGGGGGCAAATTTGCCGGTAAAAAAGGTACGTTAGGGGGGCCCAAATGGGGGATTGGGGGAAAAACCCCGTTGGGGGTTTTAAAAAAATTTTCCCCTTTTTTTTGGATTTCAAAAAACCCCACCCAAACCCTTTTTTGAGAGTGACCCGGGGGGGATTTTGGGGGGCCATTTTGGGGGGGGGGGGGTTGGTTTTTTTCTTGGTTTTTTTTCGGGGAGTGGTTTTTTTTATTTTATTCATTTTAAATTTTTTTTTTGTTATTTTTTTTCATTCATCCCATGTGTTTTTTTTTTTTAAAAATTTTTTTTAAAAATTTCGAAATTTATTTATTTTTTTTTTAAAATTTTTTTTTTTATTTTTTCAAAATTTTCATTTTTTTTGGGTTTATCTTTTATTTATATTTTTTTTTTTTCCAGTGGGGTTTTGGTTTGCAAAATTTTGGGGGTGTTTTTTTTTTAAATTAAAATTTCCGGGGGGTTTTTTTTTTTTTTTTTCCCCAAAACATAAAAAATTCAGGGAAATTTTTTTTCCCCTTTTTTTTTTTTTGTTTTTAAATTGGATGCAAACCCATAAGGTGGCCCCTTTTTTTTTTTTTTTTTTTTTTGCGGGGGGGAAAAAAATGTTTTTTTTTTTGGTTTTTTTTTAAAACCCAAAATTGGGGAAAAATAGAAAAAGCTATCAAAAAAAAAATTTTTGTTTTAAAAATTTTAAAAAAACTTTGAAAATATTTTTTTTTTTTACTTTCTTTAAAAAAAAAAACCCCCGATTTTTAAAGGGCTACTTTTGGAAAAAAAACCCCCCCCCCGGTATCAACAAATTAAAAAAAGAAAAAAAAAAACCTTTTTAAATTTTTTTTTTTTTTTTTTTTTTTTTTTTTTTTTTAAAAAAAAAAAAATTCTTCAAAACTAAAAAGGGACACTTTTTTTTTCCCTTTTTAAAAGGTTTTTTAAAAAAAAGGGGGGGGGGGAAAAGCTTTACAACCTTTTTTCTGGGAAAAACCAGGGGGGGGAAAGGGGATTTAAAAATTTTTTTAATACCCCCTTTTTAAACCCAAAAAAAAAAAAAAAAAATTTTAATCCAAAAAAAAAAAAAAAAAAAAAACGAAAAAAAATTAGAAAAAAAGCAAAAAATTTTAAAATAAAAGGGGAAAAAAAGAGGGGGGGGAAAAAAAAAAAAAAATTTAAAAAACCCCCCCAAAATTTTTAAAAAACCCATTTTTTTTTTTTTTAAAACCATTTAAAAAGGGGCCCGGTTCCAAAAATTTTTTTTTAGGGGGCCGGGGGGGGGCCCCTGTCACCTGTTTTTTTTCAGTTCAGGTCAAATGCTACCTTTTAGGGCCCCCCCCGGCCCCCTTTTCCCCCCTTTTTTTTTTTAACCCCCTTTTTTTTGCGGGGGGGGTTTTCAAATTTTCCCCCTAAATTTTTCCCCCCCCAAGGTTTTTATTTTTTACAACTTTTTTAGTATTTTAAATTTTTTATAAGGGAAATTTTTTTAATATAAGTTGTTAAAAGCCCTTAATAAGGGGTTTTTTTTTTAAAAAGTTTTTTTTTTTTATAAGTTTATTTTTAAAGGGGATTCGTTGGGGATAAATTTTCGTTTTTTTAAATAAAAAAAAGTTGGTAATCTTAGGTATAAAAGGTTTTTTTATAAGGGGCACTTTTAAGTTTTAAAGTTTTTTTCAAAGGTTTCTTTTTTTTTTAAAAATTGTAAAAAAGGGTTTTTTTTAAATGGGGAAGTTTTTTTGAAAAATATAAACGCACTGAAAAAGGGCCAAAATGTTTTAAAGGGTTTTTTCTTTTTAAAATGCACAGTTTAAAAAAACCTTTTTAAATTAAAAAAAAAAAAAAAAAATCCCCAAAAAATTTTTAAGTGGGAAATTTTTTATTTTTTGGGAATATTTTAAATGTTAAATTTTTTTCCCCCAAAAATATTGGGGTTTTTTTATTCGGAAATTTTTTTTTTGGGGTTTTTTGGGGGTTTTTTTGGTGTGGGGAAAAAAAAATTTTAGTACCGGGTTTTGGGTTCTGGGGAAAATAAGTGGGGGGGTATAGCTTTTTTTATGTTTAAAATTTTAAAAAAAAGTTTTTTTTGTTGCAAAAGCAATGGGAGTTTTTTTTTTGGGCAAAAATTTTAAAACCAACCCACCCCCAAAACCCAAAAACCACCCAAACCCCCAACAAAACCATAACCCCCAAAACCCCTACCCAAAAAAATTTTCACATTTTCCACAACCCCCAAAAACCCCAAACCCACCCAAAAAAAACAAACCCCCCCCCAAAAACCCAAAAACAAACCAAACCCCCCCCCACCCAAACACCCCCCCCACCCCCAAAACCCCAACCACCCAAAACCAACAACCCCCAACAAACCACCAACAAACACCACCCACAACCCCCCAAACAACAACCCCCCCCCAACACCCCCAAACACCAAACCCCAAAAAACCCCCCCAACACCCCAAAACACCAAACCCCCCCAACCCCCAACAAAACCCCCCCCCCACCCCCAAAAACCCCCAAAAAACCCCAAAACGGCCCAACCCAACAACCCCAACCCCCACCCAAAAATATAAAAATTTTTTAAAATTATTAATAAAAATTTTTATATTATTATTTAATTAATATTTAATTTTAAAAAAAATAAAATTTTTTAAAATAATTTTTTCGGGGGATAAATTAATTGCAAAAAAAAAGATATTTTTAAATAAAAAAAAAGGGGAAAAAAAAAAAAAAAAAAAACCGTTTTTTTTGGGAAAACGGTTTAAAATTTTACCTAAAAAAAAATCGCCCCCAGGGGGTTTCCAAAGGGGAAAAAAAACCGTAAAAAATGAAGATAAAATAAAAGGGAAAATGAATTTGAATAAAACAGATGAAAAAAGGTAAAAAAAAAAAATGGGGGGTTTAGACGGAAAAAGACCCCGGTTTAAAAAAATAAAAAAACCCAAAAACCCCGATTAAGACAGAAAAAAAAAACCCCCCCAAACGGGGGAAAAAAATAAATGATGAAAAAAATTAAAAAAGATCGAACAAATAGTTTTTTCATAGAAAAACAAAAGAAACCCCCGATAGTGATAAA
This sequence comes from Penaeus monodon, assembly GCF_015228065.2. Lineage (NCBI taxonomy): Eukaryota > Metazoa > Arthropoda > Malacostraca > Decapoda > Penaeidae > Penaeus > Penaeus monodon. Next base: position 7,076 of record NW_023642093.1, read on the forward strand.
TTCCCTTCCCTCACACAGGTCGATGGGGGGGGCAAAACTCGAGGCCTTTTTTTTCAAAAGTCGGGGGGGGGGGAGACCTTTTTGACGCCAACACCACGGGGATTTCCATACGGGTTGTTACCCCCCCCTGCGGGAAAAAAAAACCAGTTTTGTCTCGTACCCCTTTTTTTTGGTGGGTTTTTGTTATGAATGGCTGTTATGTGGAATGACGCTGGGGATTTTTTTTGGATTAAGGTGGGAATGAGTGTTTTTTTTTTCTTTTTGTGTACTTTTTTTAAAAAATTTTTCCCCCCAGTTTTTAGAATCTGTAAAGGGGGTGTTAGCATGCTTTAGGGGGGGGGAAGATTTTTTCGGTTTTTTTAGTTTTCCCCCTAGGAAAATTTTTTTAAATGCGTTTTTTCCTTTTTTTTTTTAAAAATTTTTTTGGGTACGTTTTTTCTTTGGGGATTATGAGGTCTATTAAAAATTTTTTTGGAATTTATAAAATTTTTGTTGGGGTTTTTTTTTTTTTTCCTGCAAAACTGGCGTCCCAAAAAATTTTTTTATTCATATTCCCCTAATTCGATGTCAAAAACGTAATTAGATGGGTAATCATTTTTCCCACTGACCGAAAATATTATAATTTATAAAATTAAAGATAAGTAAAAAATTTAAAATAAAAAAAAAAAAAAATTTTAATGAAAAAAAAAAAATATTATTGGGGGGGGGCCGGGCGTTTAAAAAAAAAAAAAATTTTTTTTTAACTGGGGCTTTTTTTGTTCCTTGAGACATGGGATTTCCGACTTTTTTGGGTTGGGGGGTTTTTTTGCGCAAACGAAAGACGGGGGGGCTGGACCTGGGTCCCCGGGGAAAAAAAAACCCCCCCTGGAGGTTGGGCACCCCCTTCTGGGCCCTCAGGTAAAAAGGGGGCTGAATTTTTTCGTGCAAAAAAAGGGGTCCCCCCCCCCAAGGTCTCTTAAAAATGTTTTTTACAGGTTTTTTTGCCTATAAAACGGTTCTTTTGAGGTGTTGTTTTTGTAAATTACTGTGGCTTCCCCCGGGTTTTTTTAAAAAGTTTTTAAAGGTGAAAGGAACCATTTGATTTTGAGTAGAAAATCTGTTTTTTGAATTTCCCAAAAATTTTTTTTTTTTCGGGTTTTTTTTTTGGTTGGTGGGCAGAAAAAAAAAGAGGGGTCATTAAGGTTTTGGGGGGAGGCGATTTAAAAGGGGTTATTTTGTTTTTCATCCCCGAAGGGGATTTTTAAAGGGGGGGAAAACAAAAATTCCAAATGGCTAGAAAAAATTAGCTATAAAAAAATGGTATTTTAATTGGTTTTTTTTTTTTAACTGAGTGTCCCTCGAAAAATTGTTTTTTTTTAAAATCCCCCCTCAGACCCAAAAAAAAAAAAGGGGTTTTATGAGGCCAAAAAAAATGTTTTTTCTTTTTTTTTAGGAACTAAATTATCTGAAGGCAAAGAGGGGTACAGTTTTCTCTATAATTCTAAGGTTTTTACTACCCAAATGCTTTTTAGTAAGATTGGGGAACATAAAAGAATATGAGAATTTCTCATGCAAAAAGGTGCCCTTCCCCTTCCAAAAACCCCCAAAGGACGTAAGAACCCCAAAAAAAAGAATTTTTTTTTTTAGAAAACCTTGAATCTTCAGCTGTAAACAAGACCTAAAAAAGTGGAACATTAGATCAACGTTTTTTTTTGCGAAAAATCGGGGAACACGGAGAAACCGGTTATTTTGAGAAGACCTAAATTGAAAAAACACAGCTTTACAACCCCCCCCCCCCATCTCCCCTTCTCCAGACAACAGGGGAGGAGTGGCCAAAAAAGAGAAAACATGACCACCAACGGTAACATCACTCTCCCCGTCAAGGGAAGGCCAGTTGCTACACTACACGCAGGCGCCCCGGAGTCCGCCCTTGGGGTTTTTTTTTACTGCCTCGCCCTCACCTACGGCAACTAAACTTCTTACATGAGCGACGAGCTTTGTCTGGAGAAAGGGAGCCCCTTGTGGCGTCCCCGCGGCCTAGGAAGGGAAGGGGCACGTCAAGGAGCGGCGTGTGTCGATGTTTTCGTTCTTCAGAGGCTGTTTTGGTGGTGGGTGGGCGGTCGTGCCTTCCCTGGGCCTTCCCTCGAGGAACGCACGAGTAGTAATAGGATATGGTAATAGATTTTATATATTAGCTTTTTATGAATATAGATACCAAAACCAAAAGGTAAACCCTAAATTGGGGTGTGTGTGGATAATAGGTATGGCGTGACCGACCGAATACATGCAAAACCAAAAAAAATGCACACAAGCACAAACCACAAACACACATAGAACCACAAAACACCCCCACACGCAAACTGACCACACACACAACACCACAACAACCCACCACACACCACACCCCAACCACCCACACCCCCAAAACACAACCCCCCACATATATATATATTATAAATATAATATATATATATTTTATTAATATATATTTTAATAATATGTGTTAATACACCAAAAATTGTGTGTGTTGTTATGTGCAATATATATAATTATATTTAAAATATAATAAATATATTAATTTTATATTAATTATATATATATTATATTTTAACATAGTATATATAATTATAATTAAAAACCACCAACACCCAACCCCACAAACACAACAACCAACGCATTTTTTATAATATTATAATTATTTTTAATATTTTTATATATTATTATAATATTATAATAATATATATAAAATTATACAATATAAATATAATGGTGTTGTGTGGGTGTGTGTGTGTGGGTGGTGTGTGTTTGTGTGTTTGGGGTGTGTGTGGTCTTGTAACTGTATTTGTGTATCATTAACACACACACATATTATCTATCTTCTCTACATTATTAATCTAATTTATTATTATATTTAATTAATTTTATATTTATATTATCTATAAATTTTCCTATAATATTTTATTATTTTATATATATATATATATAATATATATATATAAAATTATATATATATATTATTTTTAAGGGGG
>NW_023642094.1:0-10083 GCF_015228065.2 Penaeus monodon
TTTATTATTAATTTTTTTATTATTTTATTTTAAAATTTTAAAATTTTATTTTTATTTTATTATTATTATCTTTAATTATTACATTTTTATTATTATTATTTCATAAAACGTTATTAAAATTTTTATTGTTTTTATTATTATTATTATCTTTTATATTCTATTATTTTATATCGTTATTAATATTATTGTTGTTATTATTATCATTATTAATTTTACTATAGATAATTGCAAAAATAAATTTTTATAAAATAAAAATTACTGTAATAACGATTAATTAAAAAAAGATTAATAAATTTTTATAATATCGTTATTATTGTTATTTTTATTGTTTTTTTTCTTTTTATTGTTTTTTGTTATTAGTATAGTTTTTAAAATTTATTTATAACTGCAAAAATTGCAAATAAGATAATAATTGCAATAATGATGAAATTAAATTTCTAATGTATAAAATGATAAAGATGATGATAATGATAATATTATGAAATCAGATAATAATGATGATAAAAACAGAATTGTCCCCCATATATAATAAAAAAAAAGGTAAAAGAAATAATTCCCAAAAGTCGAAAGCGGCAAAAACAGCGAAATATCCTTTTGAGAATATACCCTAAAAGCTTTTTTTTTTCTTTTTCTTGATTTTTGGGAATTATTAGGTAAAAATGATAATATTACCAAAAACGTTTAAACTGCATAATAGGGTAAAAATGAAATAAGAGAATTTTTATAAAATTTTATGATTATAAAATTATCAATATTTTCTTTTTATTTTATTATTACTATTATTTTATTATTATTATTTTTATTATTATTATTATTATTATTATTATTTTTTATTATTATTTTATTATTATTATTATTCCTTATTAATTTATTATTTTTTATTAATATTTTCATTTTTACTTGTAGTATTTGCAAAAAATAATTATTATAACAAATAATTACTTAATAAAATATTAATTAAAAAAATGATATAGATAATCATTATAATATCGTTTTATTGTTTTTATTATTGTTATTTCTATTATTTTTTGTTGTTTTTTATAGTTGCAAAATTATTATTTACCGATATAATTTTAATAATAAAGATAATAATTTCAATAATATTAATAATTTTCAATAATATGATAATAATTTTCAAAAATGTGATAATGATGATGATATGATAATTTGTGATAAATTATGATAATAATGAGATAACCAGCAATTGGCTCCCATTTAATAAAAAAAGGTAAAAGAAAAAATTTCCCGGAAGTCGAAAAAGCGGCCCAAAAACTAGCGAAATAAGCCTTTTGAGAGTATACTCCAAAAGGACTTTTTTTGATTTCTCTGATGATTTTTGGGAATTATTGGTATAATGATAATAATTACCCAAAAACTATTAAACTACATAATGAGGGTAAAAAAGAGAATATAAGAATTTTTTATAATTTCATGATTATTAAAATTATAATATTACTTTTTATTATTATTATTACTATTTTTTATTATTATTATTTTTATTATTATTATTATTATTATTTTTATTTTTTATTATTTTATTATTATTATTATTTTATCATATATCGTTATTAAATTTTTATTTTTTTATTATTATCATTATTTTCATTTTTACTAGTAGTATAATTTCAAAAATAATTTTATAACGTAATAATTACTGTAAAAACGATATTTTTAAATAAAGATATAGATATTTTTTATAAAATCGTTATTATTGTTATTATTATTTTTATTTCTATTATTATTGTTATTTTTATTTAAGTTGCAAAAATTTATATTAAACTGCAAAATTGCAATAAAATGATAATATTGCAATAATGATATAAAAATTTTCAAAAATGATGATATAAATTGCATAAGATATAAAGATATAATGATGTATAAAGATAAAATTGAGATAAACATGTAAAATGATGATAAAAACAGAATTGTTCCTATTTTAAAAAAAGGTAAAAGAAAATATTCCCAAAAACGAAAAAGCGGCAAAAACTGCGAAAAAGCCTTTTGAGATATCTCCAAAACCGTTTTTTTGATTTCTCTGATGATTTTTGGCATTATTTGGGTAATAATGAAATAATTTGCCAACATCGTATTAATCTGACATAATGGGGGAAAAAGTGAGAAAAAAGAGATTTTTGATAACTTTGTGATTATTATATTACAATTAGTTTTTAAATTTTTTTATTATTTATTTCTTTTTTTTTTATTATTTTTTATTATTATTTTTATTTTTTTTTATTGTTATTATTATTATTGTTTATTATTTTATTAAAATTTTTATTATTATTATTATTTTTTATAATTTTTATTATTATTTTATTATTTTTATTATATTATTTTTAAATCGTTTTTATATTATTTTATTATTTTAAAAAAACGTTATTAAAATTTTTTTTTGTTTTTATTACATTATTTCATTTTTTTCTATAGTATAATTGCAAAAATAATTTTATAACAGTAAAATTACTGTAAAACCGTTTTTAAATTTAAAAATATATAATTATTATTTATTTCGTTATTATTGTTTTTTTCTATTATTATTTTTGTTGTTATTAATAGTTTTTCAAATTATTATTTTAACTGCAATAATTGCAATAAAAATGGAAAAAATTGCAAATGATGTATAAATTGCAAATATATAATAAATTTCAATTGATGATTATTGCAATAATGTATAATGATGATAATATGATGATAATGATAATTGATGAAATCTGATAAATGTTTTATAAAAACAGGAAATTTTCTCCATATATAATAAAAAGGTAAAGAAAAAAAATTCCCAAAATCAAAAGCGGCAAAAAATGCAATATGCCTTTTGAGAGTTAAATCCAAAAAGCCGTTTTTTTTTCGTTTTTTCTGATGATTTTGGTAAAAATGTAATTTACCAAAAACGTATTTAAACATGACAAATGGATAAATGAGAAAAAAGAGAATTTTGATAAAATTTGAAAAGATTATTTATTATCTATTACATTATTAATTATTTTTACTATTTATTATTTATTTTATTTTTTATTATTATTATTTTTTTTGTTGTTGTTATTATTTTGTTATTTATTATTATTATTATTTTATTTTTATCATTATTATTATCATTATTATTTTTTATTATTACTTTTATTTTATTGTTATTAATATTTTTATTGTTATTATTTTCATTTTTATCATTTTTTTTAGTATATAAATTGCAAAAAAAAATTTTTTAACATAACAATTTACTTTAATAACAATTAAATTTAAAAAAATGATATAGATAAATTTTATAATATCGTTATTATTGTTTTTCTATTATTATTTTTGTTGTTTTTAGTATTTTTAAAATTTTTATATTATAAATGCAAATTGCTAAAATAAGAATAATTAAAATAAAAGATAAAAATTGGGAAAATGATGATTAATAAATTCAATAATGATGTAATGATGATAATGTGATAAAAGATAAAATTGATGATAACAGAAATAATGTATAAAACGGAATTCTCTCCCTATATAATAAAAAATGGTAAAAGGGAAAATAATTCCCCAAAGTCAAAAAGCGGGAAAATCTAGCGAAATATACCTTTTGAGAGTAACTCCAAAAAGACATCTTTCGATTTCTCTGATATTTTGGGAATTTTGGGGAAGAATGAAATAATTATCAAAAAGGTATTTATCTGACCAAAAATGAGGATAAAGTGAGATTAAGGAGAATTTGTAACATTTCTATTTTAATTTATCAATATTTCATTATTTTTATCATTATGACTATTTTATTATTTTATTTTTATTATTATTATTATTATTTTATTATTAATTTTTGTTTTATTATTATTGTTATTATTTTATTATTATTATTATTATTATCATTTTTATTATCTTATTATTTTATTATTATTATTATTCGTTTTAATATAATTTTGTTATTATTATTTTATCATTTTTCTAGTATATAATTGCAAAAATAAATTTTTTAAAAGTAATTTTATGTAAAAAACGTTTTAATTAAAAAAAATGATAAGATAATTATTATAAAAACGTTATTATTGTTATTATTATTGTTATTTCAATTATTATTGTTGTTGTTATTAGTATATGTTGCAAAATTATATATTATAACTGCAATCATTGAAATATAATGATAATAATTGCAATAATGATGATAATATTGCAATAATGATGATAATAATTGCAATAATGATGATATGATGATAATGATGATGATAATATAATATTGATTGATAATCATGATAATAATGATATAATAACAGGAATTGTCTCCATATATAATAAAAAAGGTAAAAGAAAATAATTCCCAAAAGTCGAAAAAGCGGCAAAATCTAGCGAAATATAGCCTTTTGAGAGTATACTCCAAAAAGACGTTTTTTTGATTTCTCTGATGATTTTGGCAATTATTTGGGTAATAATGATAATAATTGCCAACATCGTATTAATCATGACAAAATGAGGATAAAGTGAGAATAAAGAGATTTTGATAACATTTGATGATTATTAATATTATCAATATATCATTATTATTATTATTATTATTATTATTTTATTATTATTATTATTATTATTATTATTATTTATTATATTATTATTGTTATTATTATATTGTTATTAATATTATTATTGTTATTATTATCATTATTATCATTTTTACTAGTAGTATAATTGCAAAAATAATTATTATAACAGTAATAATTACTGTAAAACCGTTATTAATTAAAATAATGATATAGATTATTATTATAATTTCGTTATTATTGTTATTTCTATTATTATTTTTGTTGTTATTAGTATAGTTGCAAAATTATATATTATAACTGCAATAATTGCAATAATAATGATAATAATTTGCAATATTGATGATAATAATTGCAATAATGATGATAATAATTGCAATAATGATGATAATAATTGCAATAATGATAATGAAGATGATAATGATAATATTGATGATAATCATGATAATAATGATGATAATAACAGGAATTGTCTCCATATAATAATAAAAAAAGGTAAAAGAAAATAATTCCCAAAAGTCGTAAAAGCGGCAAAATCTAGCTAAATATAGCCTTATGAGAGTATACTCCAAAATGCCGTTTTTTCGATTTCTCTGATGATTTTGGCAATTATTAGGGTAATAATGATAATAATTACCAAAATCGTATTAATCATGACAATAATGAGGATAAAAGTGAGAATAAAGAGAATTTTGATAACATTTTATGATTATTAATATTTTCAATATTATCATTATTATTATTATTATTACTATTATTATTATTTATTATTATTTTTATTATTATTTTATTATTATTATTATTGTTTTATTATTTTTGTTATTATTATTATTATTTTTTATTATTATTATTATCATTATTATTATCATTATTATTATTATTATTATTATTTTATCGTTATTAATATTATTATTGTTATTATTATCATTATTATCATTTTTACTAGTAGTATAATTGCAAAAAATAATTATTATAACAGTAACAATTACTTTAATAACGATATTAAATTAAAATAATGATATAGATAATTATTATAATATCGTTTTTTATTGTTATTATTATTGGGTTTTTTCTATTATTATTGTTGTTGTTATTAGTATAGTTGCAAAATTATATATTATAACTGCATAATTGCAATAATAATGATAATATTAAAATAATGATGATAATAATTGCAATAATGATGATAAAAATTGCAATAATGATGATAATGATGATAAAAGATGATGATAAAGATAATATTGATGATAATCATGATAATAATGATGATAAAAACAGGAATTCCTCCATATATAATAAAAATGGTAAAGGAAAATATTCCCAAAGTCGAAAAAGCGGCAAAATCTAGCGAAATATAGCCCTTTTTAGAGTATACTCCAAATGACATCTTTTCGATTTCTCTGATGATTTTGGCAATTATTAGGGTAAGAATGATAATAATTATCAAAATGGTATTGATCATGACAATAATGAGGATAAAAGTGAGATTAAAGAGAATTTTGATAACATTTCATGATTATTAATATTATCAATATTATCAAATTATTATTATTATTTTGACTATTATTATTATTATTATTATTATCATTATTATTATTATTATTATTATTATTATTATTTTATTATTATATCGTTTTTTAATATTATTATTGTTATTATTATCATTATTATCATTTTTACTAGTAGTATAATTGCAAAAATAATTATTATAACAGTAATAATTACTGTAATAACGATTTTTAATTAAATAATATATAGATTTAAATTTTTATATATCGTTATTATTGTTATTATTATTGTTATTTCCCATTATTATTGTTGTTGTTAATATATAGTTAAAAATTATATTTAAAACTGCAATAATTGCAATAAAAATGATAAAAATTGCAATAATGAAAGATAAAAATTGCAATAATGATGATAATAAATTGTAATAAAAGATGATAATTGATGATAATGATGATGATAATGATAATATTGATGATAATCATGATAATAATGATGATAATAACAGGAATTTTCTCCATATATAATAAAAAAAGGTAAAAGAAAATAATTCCCAAAAGTCGAAAAAACGGCAAAATCTAGCGAAATATAGCCTTTTGAGAGTATACTCCAAAAGACGTTTTTTCGATTTCTCTGATGATTTTGGCAATTATTAGGTAATAATGATAATAATTACCAAATCGTAATAATCATGACAAAATGAGGATAAAAGTGAGAATAAAGAGAATTTTGTAACATTTGATGATTATTAATATTATCATATTATCATTATTATTATTATTTTTTACTATTATTATTATTATTATTATTATTATTATTATTATTATTATTATTATTATTAATATTATTATTATTATCATTATTATTATCATTATTATTATTATTATTATTATTATTATTATAATATCGTTATTAATATTATTATTGTTATTATTATCGTTATTATCATTTTTTCTAGTAGTATAATTGCAAAAATAATTATTATAACAGTAATAATTACTGTAATAACGTATTAATTAAATAATGATGTTTGATAATTATTATAATATCGTTAATTTGTTATTATTATTGGGTTTTTTCTATTTTTATTGGGTTGTTGTTATTAGTATAGTTGCAAAATTATATATTATAACTGCAATAATTGCAATAATAATGATAAAATTAAAATAATGATAATAATAAATTTCATAATATGATATAATTGCAATAATGATGATAATGATGATAATGATGATAATGATGATGTAATGATAATATTTTATGATAATCATGATATAATGAAGATAATAACAGGAATTGGCCTCCATATATAATAAAAAAGGTAAAAGAATATAATTCCCAAAAGTCGAAAAAGCGGCAAAATCTATCGAAATATACCCTTTTGATAGTATACTCCAAAATGACGTTTTTTCGATTTCTCTGATGATTTTGGAAATTATTAGGGTAATAATGATAATAATTACCAAAATCGTATTAATCATGACAATAATGAGGATAAAAGTGAGAATAAAAAGAAATTTTTATAACATTTGATGATTTTAATATTATCAATATTATCATTATTATTATTAATATTACTATTATTATATTATTATTATTATTATTATCTTATTTTTATCATTATTATTATTATTATTATATTATATCGTTATTAAATTATTATTGTTATTATTATCATTATTATAATTTTTACTAGTAGTATTATTGCAAAAATAATTATTATAACAGTAATAATTACTGTAATAACGATATTAATTAAAATAATGATATAGATAATTATTATAATATCCTTATTATTGTTATTATTATTGTTATTTCTATTATCATTGTTAATGTTATTAGTATAGTTGCAAAATTATATATTAAAAACTGCATAATTGCAATAATAATGATAATATTGCAATAATGATGATAATAATTGCAAAAATGATGATAATAATTGCAATAATGATGATAATGATGATAATTGATGATAATGATAATATTGATGATAATCATGATAAATGATGATAATAACAGGAATTGTCTCCATATGTAATAAAAAAAGGTAAAAGAAAATAATTCCCAAAAGTCGAAAAAGCGGCAAAATCTAGCGAAATATAGCCTTTTGAGAGTATACTCCAAAATGACTTTTTTTTTCGATTTCTCTGATGATTTTGGCAATTATTAGGGTAATAATGAAAAATTTTCCAAAATCGTATTAATCATGACAAAAATGAGGATAAAAGTGAGAATAAAGAGAATTTTGATAACATTTGATGATTATTAAATTATCAAAATTATCATTATTATTATTATTATTACTATTATTATTATTATTTATTTTATTATTATTATTATTATTATTATTATTATTATTATCATTATTATTATCATTATTATTATTATCATTATTAAAATATCGTTATTAATATTATTATTGTTATTATTATCATTATTATCATTTTTACTAGTAGTATAATATAAAAAATAATTATTATAACAGTAATAATTACTCTAATAACGATATTAATTAAAATAATGATATAGATAATTATTATAATATCGTTATTATTGTTATTATTATTGTTATTTCTATTATTATTGTTGTTGTTATTAGTATAGTTGCAAAAATTTTATATTATAACTGCAATAATTGCAATAATAATGATAATAATTGCAATAATGATGATAATAATTGCAATAATGATGATAATGATGATAATGATGATGATAATGATAATATTGATGATAATCATGATAATAATGATGATAATAACAGGAATTGTCTCCATATATAATAAAAAAGGTAAAAGAAAATAATTCCCAAAAGTCGAAAAAGCGGCAAAATCTAGCGAAATATAGCCTTTTGAGAGTATACTCCAAAATGACGTTTTTTTCGATTTCGCTGATGATTTTGGCAATTATTAGGGTAATAATTATAATAATTACCAAAATCGTATTAATCATGACAATAATGAGGATAAAAGTGAGAATAAAGAGAATTTTGATAACATTTCATGATTATTAATATTATCAATATTATCATTATTATTATTATTATTACTATTATTATTGTTATTATTATTATTATTATTATTATTATTATTATTATTATTATTATTATTATTATTATCATTATTATTATCATTATTATTATTATTATTATTATAATATCGTTATTAATATTATCATTGTTATTATTATCATTATTATCATTTTTACTAGTAGTATAATTGCAAAAATAATTATTATAACAGTAATAATTACTGTAATAACGATATTAATTAAAATAATGATATAGATAAATTATATCGTTATTATTGTTATTATTATTGTTATTTCTATTATTATTGTTGTTGTTATTAGTATAGTTGCAAAATTATATATTATAACTGCAATAATTGCAATAATAATGATAATAATTGCAATAATGATGATAATAATTACAATAATGATGATAATAATTGCAATAATGATGATAATGATGATAATGATGATGTTGATTTATATATAGGTTGTGAGAGACAATTTGACCGAATATTTATTCGGAGAGTGACCACAGTGATCTGGTGATTTCTTTATTTATTATTTTAGTGTTTTTGTATGTGCTTTTGTTTTATTGCGCTTACTGCTTTATTGGTTTTACTGTTTTTTTTTTGTGTTTTAGTGCATTGAAAGTTTTACCGTTTTTAAGTGTTTTTGTCATACTATTTTAATAAATGTTTTATTATTCGTCGCCGTTTCCCTCGCATACCTATGTAAAGGAAAAAGGATTGAATAGTTCAGTGGCTGAAACAGCTCTTGGTAATCGCTACTCCCTTGCGTATACGCACACGCCTCTCATCGGCTCATTCACGCTTACCGACCTTTATACTCCCGCAACCAACACGTACACTACACACACACACACACATACACTCGCATACACAATCTATCGCTCCTTTCCCCATCTCTTCTACACTATTCCCCTTCCTACAAACAACATAAACGTTCCCATACGTAAATTAAATGGGTGCGTGACGCTACTTTTTCCATTCTGCGGATATAACTGTTTCTTCAGACACATATGGGGGAGGGGGAGGGGGGGAGT
>NW_023642095.1:5000-10082 GCF_015228065.2 Penaeus monodon
CCGTTTCGCATTCCTTTCCTTTCTTACCCTGTCTAGCGTCCCCGTTTCATCATTCTTCTCAATCTCAAGACGTTTAACTCTTCCTGCAGCTTCGAATTTTATTGATGAATGCTTCAGTCTTCCACCTCTTAATCACTCTTTCATCCACAGTCTACGTTCCAGCTATAATATTAGAGATACTTATTCCTACTACCATCGAAACCCATGTGTTATTTGACATGTAAGAACATTATGGTTTAACATTTATTTCTTGTCAAGTTGTTGAATAAAACCCATTTATTGTTCAGCTTGATTGTGTTAGATAGGTGGATGCCCTTTTGGCACAAGTTCACATAATGACTTCTTCATCCAAGAGTAATATGTGTCAGGAGGATATCCCCTTTTTGGCAACATTTCCAGTGAGTATGGCATTTGTTCCTCTTGTTTTTTGGTTATGCTGTTTCCCCAGACCCCCCTTTTTTCGAAATCGGTCCTAAAATTTTCACAGTACATTTTTGCTATCATTAATGCTATTAACCCGTGAAGGGGTTTAATCATTCACCATCAAAAGTCATTTCTTTGGTATCAACGATGGCGTGCGGTGCGTGAGATGGTAGCTTAAGTCTCCCTATATCAGTATGCAAATTGATTAAGGTCATAGAAAAAATCTGATTTGGGACTCTATCGATGGTTCCTTCAAGATTATCATGATATAATTTAAGCTTTAAATTTACTCCTTCCCAAGTCTGCTTCAGTTATTTAGATTTAGTATTTCTTCGAAGGCTGCATTACCTACAATAGACATCTTATGTAACATGCCATGAATTATTTACAGTCCAGCTTATGGCTGCTAGACTAGTTTGGCTTTTTTGGGTCAATTTTTATCAAATAACACGATATTTAAAACAAAGAAAAGGAATTGAGGAAAGAAAAAGCAATCATCGGCGACTTATGGTACAAGTCAGATTAAACTGGCCAAATATATCATAGCGTAATTATCAACGGACAGCTATTTTTCGGTCTTTCTCGTTCTAATATAAACTTCCCTTCGTAGTTATAAAAAACTGCTTATGCAATCTCCTTTGGCAATGAAGGCGGTGTAGTAGAAAATCCTGATAGAAGTTTCAAAATTCCCCCTTTGTCCCCATAAAGTGAGTGTGAATCCGTCGAAAATTAATATCACGTTTACACATAAAAACATTAGGCTGTGACCAATGTTAGATTTCCAATCCCCTTTGACATACACTCGTTCAAACTACCTTTGCTGCCACGAAAAGTATGGGTAATATTTTCGGTTTCACATTACAAGGGCTGCTATATTTATCAGGCTTGTTAAAATTTCACGGGAACATTGAAATGGCTTCTAAAAACCAAAAAGAGAAAAGACTTCGAGGATTGCAGTGTGAAATAGAAGTGTTAGACTTCGCTCAGATTACGACTTGCTAAACGCCTTTCTTTCAAATGCACAAAGCGAAGTGAGGCCACACGGACCAAGGTAAAAAGGGATCAGGGTTCTTAAACTTAGAAAGGTCTGATATTAGTATTTATGGCATTCTAAATTCCATAGACCTCATTTCCCTGATATATTTCAAAAAAGATAGATAGATAGGATGGGAAAGGGGCGTAAATGAATGTAAATGATATATGTGCCACCACACACACACCACACACACACACACCACACACACCACACACACACCACACAACACATGTAATATATATATATATATATATATATATATATATATATATATATATTATGTGTGTGTGTGTGTGTGTGTGTGCGTGTGTGTGTGTGTGTGTGTGGGTGTGGTGGTGTGTATGTATTTATGTATGTCCACACACCCCACACACAACACACACACACAACACACACACACCCCACCACACACACAAAACACAAAACACACACAAAACACACATTTAGTTCAAGTTAAAAGTAGTTCAAATGGGGCAAGGCAATCACTTTTTCCTTAGTAACTCAAGGAAAAATGGTTCCAGAGACTGTACCACTCTGAGATACATGCACTGATGTATATTTATATTTTTCCTTGCACAACTTACATTTTGTTTCCTCTACATCATCTATTCTTGTAGCCTACTTACTTTCTTGAAGCCTAATCACATCACGTTGATTTAAATGAGATTCATACAGTTCAAAATATTCTGATTTTTTTGGGGGGGATTATAACCCCTGTTCCAACGTAAAATACATGTTTTTTATAATGTTATAAATTTGTTGTCAAACGTATATTCTATTATTGATATAAAAAATCAGTATAAATATTTAGCTGTAAGGAAATATGCATGTGAATATTGCAATTACGCGCGCTGTTTTCAAAGTTTTGGCATTAATTAATTTCCGTCTCCCCCTTTGCTTCTGTATCTCTCTCTCCCTTTCTCTGTGTGTCTGTAAATCTGATTGTCTGTCTCCGTTTCTCACTTTCTCCTCTGAGCGTGTGTGTGTGTGTATGCTTATCTTTCTCCATCTTTGCATCTCTCTCTCTCTCTCTCTCTCTCTCTCTCTCTCTCTCTCTCTCTCTCTCTCTCTCTCTCTCTCTCACACACACACACACACACACACACACACACACTCATACATACACGCACTCATTCATTCTCTCTCTCAGGATACCGTCACATTGTCAGGGTGTAGAACGCTCCCAACCAGTGTACCTCTGTATCGCAATTGTCACCCTGATACAAACAAGACAGCGAACTTTCTTTACACAAAAAGAAATATCGAATGGAGAGCATACACAACAGCCATCACTCCAGTTTCACAGTAACAGTAAGCGACAAAGAAATAAACCCAGAACTTTCTCCAATTCAATGTTTCTCCAAGCAATATGAAAGGTTTCCTGAATAAAACAAACACAAATATGATCACATTGCTTGACCCCACTAAACAAGTAGCAGATCCGCAGTTAAATCATACATTTCATTCAAAATAGCACAAAACAATGCACAAACACACCCTTAGAAAAAAAAATGAAGCCATTATTACGTGAGGAGTATCTATATCCTTGCAAGAAATTTTCATTATTACATTAAAATTTTAAATATCCATATTTATAGATTGCATGCAGGTGAGGAATTCGCATATCCGTAAAGGAAACCCCAAACCAAATAAATCTGGCATCTGGGTACTGTACAAAATAGATGATCCTCCCTTCATTTTGGTCCTCGATAGCATCCTCAGGAAAAGAGAATCATTGATACCTCGATTCTTTTATTGAGAAATGCCAATGGGAAAAAAAAAAAACGATTTTACACTAAAAAATCTAATGCCAAGGTACCGGGTTTTTTAAAAAAAAAAAAATCGAAAGTCTATCAAAAAATCTTCTGCAATTACTTTTATTAAATGCCCAAACCCTGACAACATATATTAACCTGTTTCCCAACCCGTATTGGAAAGGGAATTATAACTGAGTGATATTTTTTTATCATTCCTACCCCCAGTGATCCTAAGGTGCTAGAGACAAAGTTGCAGATCAATTTAAAAAACATTCCTACATCCAATGCTTATATATAAAGCAGCATAGGTTTAGAAGTAGAGTCCTCGAAACAGCGTGTTTATAAAGCCAAAGCAAAATCATAATAACAAAAGACCAAAACCCAAAACGATCTACAACATTGCGGATCTTCAACAGCTTTTATAGTGTCACCCACGAAATCGTCCTTATCAAAAAAAAAAAAAGGAAAAAAGAAAAGAAAAAAAAGAAAGAAAAAAATCGTGGAACAGACAACCTTGGTTCAAGTTTTGCCAAAAAGTAGAAAGGTCAAAATCGTATAAAATATAATCAACGAAACCAGTCACTTCCGTGTTCCACAAGCTCTACATTAGCTCGAAAAACTTATTCGCTGTATTTTTTAACGATCTATCAATAAATGTTTAATAAACCGATAACTCACAGTTTCTCTAGACTGCCAACAATTTAAATGGATTGATAAGAAATACTAAGAATATGTCTACAACTTCAAATTACATTTTTTTTTTTTGGTAGCCGACAAACATTGCCAAATTCCCCACAGACACAGTAATAAAATTTGAAAGCTACCAAAACACAACAAGGATATGATGACCTTTGAGACACACATGGACAGCATTTGCAAATGATTAATGGGCACCTTGATATACCTAAATCACGTAAATTGCTCTCAGCATTATAAACTACTGTTCCAACAAACGAGGTTTAACCAACGAAACAGTAGCTATTGGCAATATAAATTAATATGGCCCATAACCTCCGTATAAACGAATAAAAATAATTAAAAGCTAAACAAAAAATCTCAGTATAATGTATACTCATTTATAAATTCCTACAGGGTGATTATCCTCATAGGTTACTAAACAGGTGTCTAAACAAGACAAAACTTTCTGCACCGGAACAGGGTCAAGACTAATGCAAATCTGGGAACCCGAAATTTCTCTCTCTCTCTCTCTCTCTCTCTCCTCTCTCTCCTCTCTCTCTCTCCTCTCTCTCTATCTATCTATCTGTCTATCTCTGTCTCCCCCCCTCTCTCCTTTTCTCTCTATTTTTTCTCTCTCTGTCTGCTCCCTCCCTTCATCCCCGCCTCCCTCCCCCTCTCCTTTCTCTCTCACTCATCTCTCTGTTCCCATGCGTGTAAGCTGCGATAGCGGGCGGGCAATGGACCGCATGTAAGTCTCAGTCCGCTAGCGAAACATAGAGGAAAATCTCATACGAAAGAATGAACGTTGAGATGTAACACCCACAAAATAATAGAAGCAGCAAAACCTTGTTTATTAATTTACCAATGAAAGATCTCATGAAACACTACCGCACAGAGAAACATTACCTATATCAGTTTCATCTGGTGTGATGTCTTCCTATACGTTTTGAGGAACTGCTTTGACTTGTCTGTCAGTATCTCTGCTTCTGTTTCTCTGCTCTCTCAGTTCTTCTGTCTTCATTGTTTGCCATGGTTCTCTCTCTGTCTGTCTGTCTCTCATTATTTGTCAATATGTTTGTCTCTGGTTCTTTCTCAGTCTGTCTGTCTCTTTCTCTGGGGGCCGCCCCAGAGTTTCCTTAAAGCGGTATTCACTAAAGGCTTATTTTTCTTTACGTTTTTTTTTATGAT
>NW_023642096.1:0-10082 GCF_015228065.2 Penaeus monodon
ATTATTACAGATATATAATTTTTTTGCAATAATACTAATATTAAGATCAATCGTCATAAAATTAAATTAAATAATAATACAGAATATAATAATAATAATAATAATCTATAATAATAATAATAATAATAATAATAATAATAATTTTTAAATAATAGTCAAATGGTTTTCAAAATTCTCTTTTATTCTCACTTTATCATCATTATTGTTTATGATTAATACATTCTGGTAATATTATCATTATACCCTATAATTGCGAAATCACCAAAGAAATCGAAAAACGTCATATTGGAGTATACTCTCAAAAGGCTATATTTTCTGCTAGATTTTGCCCGCTTTTTAGACTTTTGGGGAATGTTTTTTCTTATACATTTTTTATATTATATATGGACCACAATCCCTGTTATTATCATCATCATTATCCATGATTATCTCATTATTTACTCGTTTATAATCATCATTAAATCCTTATCATCATATCATCATCATCATTATCATCCATTATTCAATTATTAATCATCATTTAATTGGGCAATTGTTATCAATTGATTATGCATTTATTGGAGTTATACTTTATATTTTTGCAATAATACTTATAACCACAAAATGAATCATAGTAATAACAATAATAATAAATAATAACGATTTAAATTATTATTTAGATCATATCTATTAGATCGTTATTATTGTAATCATTCTGTTATAATACTTATTTTTTGAAAAAATTATACTACAGTACAAATAATGAATAATGCTGATACTACACTATAATACTAATAAACAATATTTAACCAATAGCATTATTATTATTATACTTATTATTATTATTATTAATTGTTATTATTACAGATATAATTAGATTTTTTGGCAATAATACTAATATTAAGATAATAGTAATAATATAATAAATAATAATAATAATAATAATAATCAATAATCATAATAATAATAATATAATATAATAATAATAATAACATAATAATATAAAATTTTAATAATTTCAAATTTATCAAAATATCTCTTTATTCTCACTTTTATCATCATTATTGTTATGATTAATACAATTCTGGTAATTATTATAATTTATTACTAATATTGCCGAAATAACCAAAGAAATCGAAAAACGTCATTTTGGGTATACTCTCAAAAGGCTATATTCGCTAGACTTTTGCCGCTTTTTACTTTTGGGATGTTTTTCTTATACTTTTTTTATATTATATATGGACACATTTCCTGTTATTACATCATTCATTATCATGATATCATCATTATTATCGTTATCATCATAATTATCATCTTATCATCATTATCATCATCATTATCATCATTATGCAATTATTATCATCATTATATGCAATTGTTTTATCATTATTATTGCAATTATTGGATTATAGTATATATTTTTGCAATAATACTATAACCCACAACATAATAATAGTACAACAATAATATAACAATAATAACTATTTTATAATTATTATTATACATTATCTTAATTAGTTATCGTTATTACTGGTAATATTACTGTTATAATATCATTTTTTGCAATTATACTACCAGTACAATAATAAATAATGATGATATAACAATAATAATACTAATAACAATATTATAACACTAGCATTAATTATTATTATACCTTACTTATTATTATTATTGTCATTGGATTACCGATATATAGATTTTTTTGCAATAATAATAATATTTAAAGATCACGAAATATAATAATAACAATAATAATTATAATAATAATAATAATAATCATATATTATAATAATACTAATAATAATAATACTAATAATAATAATCATAATTTTAATAATATCAAATGTTATCAAATTCTCTTCTTCTCACTTTTATCATCATTCTGTTATGATAATAAAATTCTGTAATTATTATCATTATTATCCTAATAATTGCCGGGAAATCAGCAAGAAATCGAAAAAACGTCATTTCTTGGAGTATACTCTCCAAAGCTATATTTCGCTAGATTTTGACTCTTTTTTCGACTTTTGGGAATGTTTTTCTTATACCTTTTTTGATATTATATATGGACACAATTCTGTTATTATCATCATCATTATCATATTATCATCATTATTTATCGTTATCATCTCATTTATCATCATTATCATCATCATTATCATCATTATTGCAATTTTTTCATCATTATTGCATTGTTAATCATTATTATTGTAATTATTGGAGTTATGCGTATATATTTTTTGGCAATAATAACTAATAACCAACAACAATAATACTAGTAATAACAATCATAATAATAATAATACCCGATTTTTAATATTATTTATATCATTACTTAATTAGTATCGTTATTACTGTAGCTTATACTGTTTATAATAATGAGGTTTGCAATTATACTACCAGTACAATATAATAATGATGATAATAACAATAATAATACACTAATAAACAATAATTATCACCTAGCATTATATTATTATGCTTAATTTTTATTATTATTTTGTTTTATTACCAAAATAATAGATTTTTTGCCATAATACTATAATAAGATCATAGTAATAAATAATGATAATACTAGATAATAATAATAATAATATAATAATAATAATAATAATATAATAATATAATAATTTTAATAATATTCCAAATGTTATCAAAATTCTCTTTATTTCTCACTTTTATCATCATTATTGTTATATTAATACAATTCTGGTAATTATTATATTATTACCCTAATAATTGCCGAAATCCACCACAGAAATCGAAAAACGTCATTTTGGAGTATACTCTCAAAAGGCTTATATTTCGCTAGATTTTGCCACCTTTTTTCGACTTTTTGGAATGTTTTTCTTATACCTTTTTTATATTCTATATGACACAATTCCTGTTATTATCATCCATCATTATCATGATTATCATCATTATTATCGGTTATCATCATCATTATTATCATTATCATCTCATTATCATCATTATTGCAATTTATTATCTCATTATGCAATTGTAATAATTATTATTGAAATTATTGGATTTATAGATATATTTTTGCAATAATACTATACCACAACAATATATAGTAATACCATAATAATAACACTAATAACGATTTTTAAATTATTATTTTCTATCATTATCTTATTAGTATCGTTTATTACTGTAATTATTACTGGTATACTAATTATTTGTTGCAATTATCTACAAGTACAAATAATAATAATGATGATAATAACAATAATAATACTAATAACAATATATAACCAGTAGCATTATTATTTTATACTTATACTTTTATTATTAATAGTTATTCTTACAGATATAATAGATTTTTGGCAATACTACTAATAATTAAGATAATATAATATAATAGGCAATAATAAATAATAATAAATATAATAATAATAATAATAATAATAATTAATATAATAATAAAATTAATAATAGAATTTTAATATATTCAAATGTTATCAAAATTCTCTTTATTCTCACTTTATCATCAATTATTGTTATGATTAACAATTCTGGTAATTATTATCATTATTACCCTAATAATTGCCGAAATCACCAAAGAATCCGAAAAACGTCATTTTTAGAGTAGACTCTCAAAAGGCTATATTTCGCTAGATTTGCCGCTTTTTTCGACTTTTGGGAATGTTTTTTCTTAATACCTTTTTTAATTTATATATGGACACATTCACTGTTATTATCATCATCATTATCTGATTATCATCATTATTATCGTTATCATCAATCATTTCATCATTATCATCATTATCAGCATTATGCAATTATTATCATCATTATTGGCAATTGTTATCATTATTAATTGCAATTATTGGAGTTATAGTATATATTTTTGCAATAATACTAAAGAACAACAAACTAATAATAGTAATAACAATATAATAACATACTAACGTTTTATAATTCTTATTTATCATTATCTTAATTAGTATCGTTATTACTGTAATTATTATGTTATAATAATTATTTTTTGCAATTATACAACAGTACAATATAATAATGACGATAATGACAATAATATACTATACACTATTATCACCCTATCATTAATTATTATTCTACATATCTTATTATTATTATTGTTATTATTACAGATATAATAGATTCTTTTGGCAATAATACTAATAATTAGATATAGTATAATATAATATAATAAATAATATAATATAATAGTAATAATGATAATAATAATATAATATAATAATAATAAATGTTAATAATTTCAAATGTTATGAAATTCTCTTTATCTCACTTTTTATCATCATTATTGTTATGATTAATACAATTCTGGTAATTATTATCACTATCCCCTAATAATTGCCAAATCACCAAGAAATCGAAAAAACTCATTTTGGAGTATACTCTCAAAAAGGCTATTTTCGCTAGATTTTGCCCGTTTCGACTTTTGGAATGTTTTTTTCTTATACTTTTTTATATTATATATGGGACACAATTCCTGTTTAATTATCATCAGCGTTATCATGATTATCATCATTATTACGTTCTCATCATCATTTCATCATTATCATCATTATCTCATCATTATCACATTATTGCAATTATTATCCTCATTTATTGCAATTGTTATCCTTAATTATTGCAATTATTGGAGTTATAGTATATTTAAATTGCAATAATACAATACCAAAACATATGTAGTAATAACAATAATAATAACAATAATACGATTTTATAATTATTATTTATATCTTATCTTAATTAGTATCGTATTACTGTATTATTACTGTTTATAATATCTATTTTTGCAATTATACTCCCAGTACAAATAATCATATGATTGATAATAACAATATAATACTAATAACATATTATAACCACTAGCATTTATTATTATTATACTTATACTTATTATTATTTATTGTTATTCCTTACAGATATAATTAGATTTTTTGGCAAGTAATACTTAATCAGTCAGATAATAATCAATAATATAATAAAATAATAATAATAATAATAATAATAATATAATAATATAATAATAATATTTTAATAAATATTCAAATGTTCTCAAAATTCTCTTTATTCTCACTTTTATCATCATTATTGGTTATGATTAATACAACATTCTGGTAATTATTATCATTATTACCTAGATAATTCGCCGAAATCACCAAGAAATAAAAAACGTCATTTTGGAGTTATACTCTCAAAAGGCTATATTTTGCTAGATTTTGTCGCTTTTTCGACTTTTGGTAATGTTTTTCTTTATACCTTTTTATATATATATGGACACATTTCCTGTTATTATCATCATCATTATCATGATTATCATCATTATTATCGTTATCCTCATCATTAGCATCATTATCACTCATCATTATCATCATTATTCAATTATTATCATCATTCTTGCAATTGTTTGATCATTATTATTGCAATTATTGGAGTTATAGTATATATTTTTGCAATAATACTAATAACCAGAACAATAATAATAGTATAACAATAATAATTCTACAATAATAACGATTTTTATAATTATTATTAATATCATTATCTTATTAGTATCGTTTATTACTGTAATTAGTACTGTTATAATAATTATTTTGCAATTATACTACCATACAAATAATATAATGATGCATAATAACACTAAAATACTATAACAATCTTATAAACCATAGCATTTTATTATTATACTTATAACTTATTAATTTTATTGTTATTATTACGATATACTAATTTTTGGCAATAATCTAATACTTAAGATAATAATAAAATAATAATTAATAATAATAATAAAAATAATAATAATAATAATAATAATAATATAATAATATATAATAATAATATATATTTTAATAAATTCACAATGTATCAAATTCCTCTTTCATTCTCACTTTTTATCATCATTATTGGTTATGATTAATACCATTCTGGTAATTATTATCATTATTACCCTAATAATTGCCGGAAAAATCAACCAAAGAAATCGAAAAACGTCATTTTGGAGTCTACTCTGCAAAGGCTATATTTCGCTAGATTTTGCCGCTTTTTCGACTTTTGGAATGTTTTTCTTATACCTTTTTATATTTATAATATGTACACAATTCCTGTTATTATCATCATCGTTCTCATGATTATCCTCATTTTATCGTTATCATCATCATATCATCATTATCATCTTACATCATCATATATCATCATTATTGCAATTATTATCATCATTATTGCCAATTGTTATCAATTATTATTGCTATTTATTGGAGTTATAGTATATATTTTTGCAATAATACTAATAACCACAACAATATCATAGTATACACAATAATATAAGAATATAACGATTTTATAATTATTATTTATATCATTATCTTAATTATGTATCGTTAATTACTGTATTATTACTGTTATAATAATTATTTTGGCAATTATACTACCAGTACAAATACTATCATGATGATATAACAATAATATACTAATAACATATTATAACCACTAGCATTATTATTATTATACTATACTTAATTATTATTGTTGTTATTATTACAGATATAATAATTTTTGGCAATATACTAATAATTAGATAATGTAATAATAATAATAATCATATAATAATAATAAACTAATAAGATAATAATAATAATCATATTAATATAATAATATTTTATAATATTCAATGTTATCAAAATTCTCTTATTCTCACTTTTATCTCATTATTTTATGATTAATATAATTCTGGTAATTATTATCATTATTCCCCTAATAATTGCCGAAATCACCAAGCAATCGAAAAAACGTCATTTTGGAGTAGAATCTCAAAAGGCTATATTTTCGCTAGATTTTGCCGCTTTTTCGACTTATTGGGAATTTTTTTATACTATTATTTAATAATACACAATTTTATATTAATATCTACATATATAAGAATATAATTTTATAATATCATTATTATTATCTATTAATCATCATTATTGTAATTATTTATATTATTCATTGATTTATATATATTCAAATTAATTGGATTATAGTATAATTTTAATATAATAACAATATAACAATAATAATATATAAATAATATAATATAACATTTTAAATTTTTATTATTCATCTTAATTAGTTGTTATTACTATATTATATACTATTATAAATTAATTTTAATTAATATACATAATAATAATAATAATGATTGATAATAACAATAATAATACTAATAACAATTAATAAAATAATTATTAAATTATATAATTTATTTTTTATTTTTATATTATTATATATAATAAATTTTGTAATTAATATATAATTACTAATAATTATGATATCACAAATAATCTAATAATCATAATATAATATAATAATATAATATTATCATAATATTAACTTTTTTGAATTTTGAATGTTTTTCAATTTCTTTTTCTATTTTATCATCAATTTGTTATGATTACAAATTTTGAATTATTATACATTAACCCTAATAATTCCATATTTTCACCAAAATAATCGAATAAATCTTTGCAGTATCTTCAAAGGTTATTGTATTTTTGCAATTTTCATATTTTGGGAATGATTTTCTTATATATTTTTATATTATATAACATCCTTATTATATAGTATCATATATATCAATATACCGATTTTAATTATTATTCATATTATCTCAATTATCATCTTATATATCATATTACTATTATTAATTTTTATTGCAATTATTATAAATATATTGATATAATAAATAATTAATAATAAATTTTTAATAAATATAAATTACCACAACATATATTATATTAATACAATTAATAAATAATCATTTTTAATTATTATTTTAACATTATTTAATTATACGTTATTACTGTAATAATATGTTATAATAATTATTTTGCAATATATACCATATCAAATAATATATGATGATATAACATAATAATACTAATAACAATATTATAAACATATATTATTATTATTATACATATACTATTATTTAATATTGTTATTAGTACAGATATAATAGATTTTTTTGGCAATAATACTAATACTTAAGATAATAGTAATAAGAATAATAATAATAATATTAATAATAATATAATCTATAGTTTTATTAGTAATAATAATAATAATACTAATAATAATTTTAATAATATTCAATGTTAACTCAAAATTCTCTTTATTCTCATTTTTATCATCATTTTTGTTATGATTCCTACAATTCTGGGTAATTATTATCATTATTACCTAATAATTACCGAAATCACCAAGAAATCGAAAAACGTCATTTGGAGTATAACTCTCAAGAGGCTATATTTCGCTAGATTTTGCACGCTTTCTCGACTTTTGGAATGTTTTTTCTTATACTTTTTTATAGTATATATGGACACAATTCCTCAATCATCAACAATATTATATTAATAACATAAAAATAAGTATGATAACGATTTTATAATTATTATTTTACATTATCTTAATTGTATCGTTATTCGTAATTATTACTGTTTTAATAATTATTTTTTGCATTATACTACCAGTAAAATAATAATAAAGATGATATACAATAATAATACTAATAACAATATTATCACCACTAGCATTATATTATTATACTTATACTTATTATTATTAAATTTATTATCATCATTATCATCATAAATTATATCATCATTATTGAAATTATTTAACATTATTGCATGTTACTTATTATTGCAATTCATTGGCGTTATAGTATATATTTTGCAATAATACTTAAATACCTACAACAATAATAATGTAATAACAATATTAATAGAAAAAAAAAACAATAATAACGATTTTATAGTTTTATTTTATATCATTTATCTTAATTAGTACGTTATTACCTGTAATTATTTACTGTTATAATAATTATTTTTTGCAATTATCCTACTCAGTACAAATAATAATAATTATGATAATAACAATAATATACTAATTCTATTATAACAACTTGCATTATTATTATTATACTTATACTTATTATTATTAATTGTTATTATGACAGATTAATAGATTTTTTGGCAATAATACTAATAATTAAGATAATAGTAATATAATAAATAATAATAATAATAATAAAAATAATAATAATAATAATAATAATAATAATAATTATAATAATAATAAAAATAATAATATAAAAATAATAAAAAAATAATAAATAATAATAATAATAATAATTTTAATAATATTCAAAATGTTATCAAAATTCTCTTTATTCTCACTTTTAACATCATTATTGTTATGATTAATACAATTCTGTTAATTATTATCATTATTACCATAATAATTACCGAAATCAACCAAGAAATCGAAAAACGTCATTTTCGAGTATACTCTGAAAAAGGGTATATTTCGCTTGATTTTGCCACTTTTTCGACTATTGGAATGTTTTTTTTATACCCTTTTTATATTATATATGGACATAATTCCTGTTATTATCATCATCATTATCATGATTATCATCATTTTATCATTATCATCATCATTTTCATCATTATCATCATTATCATCATCATTATCATCATTATTTGCAATTATTATCATCATTATTGCAATTGTTATCATTAATATTGCAATTATTGGAGTTATAGTATATATTTTTGCAATAATACTATAATCACAACATAATAATAGTAATAACAAAAATAATAACAATAATAACGATTTTATATTATTATTTTTATCATTATCTTAATTGTATCGTTATTACTGTAATTATTACTGTTATATTTAATTTTTTTTTGCAATTATACTACCAGTACAAATAATAATAATGATGATAATAACAAAAATAATACTAAAAACAATATTATAACCACTAGCTTATTATTATTATACTTATACTTATATCTTTATTGTTATTATTACAGATATAATAGATTTTTTGGCCCAAAAATACTATAATTAAGATAATAGTAAATAATAAAAATAATATAATAATAATAATAATAATAATAAAATAAAAAAATTATAATGATAATAATAATAATTTTAAAAAATATTCAAATGTTATCAAAATTCTCTTTATTCTCAATTTTATCATCATTATTTTTATGATTAATACAAATTTTGGTAGTTATTATCATTATTACCCTAAAAAATTGGCCCCGGGG
>NW_023642098.1:0-10079 GCF_015228065.2 Penaeus monodon
AACCCCCACATGAATCAGCAAAATCTTAGATTGCTTTAGAAAGGTGACACTAGAGGAGGGCCCTTTTGGTTTTAAAATTTATATCAAGTGTCAGAGTTTGTTGGGAAACCCCAGCCGTTTGCATATTTCAAGGCGAAACACAGATAATGGAAACTCATGGTTTAAAAAATAAATCTTTTCAGCTTCAATAAGAAAAATAAACAACATAGGTACACTTGACCCCCCAGGCTTGCCACTAGAAGCAGAAGAAGGTGGGGATCCATCAACAGTTGTCTTTCACTTTGAGTCCCTCTGCCACGGGACTGCTGAGGGGTAGGAAGACAGCATGGAGAAAGGGGTTGGGACCAGATACGAAGGGGGCTTCAATATCATTTTCCCTTTCCTTTGTTTTGCACAGAATATGGGTCTGTCTTGCGTTTTGGACTCGAAAATATACACGGGAAAAGTAGACCATTTCACACAGAGAGAGGAAAAAGGGGATGAAAAAGCCAATGCCCAAGGGCACATCTCCCCTATAGGGCACGTGATTTTAACATGGGGTTTGAAAAAAAATCTGAGAAAAAATAAATTTGGGATATATATAGGAATGATTCGGGGGAAAAACCCTGAGCTGCAGGACGCTGCGGGAAAAATAACCCCTGTCCCCCAAAGCTAGAAAAAACCTACTCTTTTAATTTATCTGGGGGGGCCTGAATGGGATTTAAAAAAAGTTGGGGGAATAGATCCAGAATAAATCCTTGTTTCTTTCTAAAACCCCCAGAAGATTTATCTTGCAGCAGAGCATTTTTTTGGAAAATGAAGATCATCATCGTGGTGCAGAATCCCCCAAAAGGAACATGGAGAAGCCCCCATTATGTGGAGATTTACAATTGGAAAAAGAGGGTTTTTTTTTACTTGAAGGGGGGGAAATTAAAAGTACCTCTAAAGTTAAGTAATACGTTTTCATGAGCATGTTTGAAGTTCAGAAAAAAGGCCTATCTTTTTTTCCATGTAGTGGGCAAACCACGCTAAACCCATATAGAAGTAAAAGTTTTCCAGTGAAAAGCGGGAAAAAGCAATGAGATCCACATGTGAGAAGAGAGTAACCTATTTTAGTGAAGTAATATGTAAAAAGAAGGGGAAAAATGAGAAATTTCATAAAAATTATTATTTGGGGCATGTGCTTACACCCCAGCATTTCTTTAGCGGGTTTAGTTTAATGGCTCTGCTCAAGTAGGGGAAGGCCTTCAACAGACTTTTTTGGCTTCACAACATAATGAAAGAAAGGATTATTAACTAAAAAATTAAAGTAGTGGTGATCTTTCCCACTTGAGAAGATTGGGTTTGTTTTTCACTCCCAGTGAGGTATTTATTTAAATTTTAAAAGGGGCCCGGTGGTTGGGGTTTGGGGAAACCTTTTGGGTGGGAGGGTCCAGGCGGGGGTTTGGAGTTAGATGAGTTTTTAAAAGGTCCCTTCCCCAAAAACATTCTTGAGCTTTGTTTGATCTATGATGGAAAAGCCCCCCTTTTAGGCCCTCTCTCCGGGCTGACAGCTATTCCCAGTCCTGTCGTATGAGAGACACAGCCCTTAATCACCTTAGGCTCTTTGCTGGGTACCCCATGTCACATGTTTCTGGGGGAAACACGGTGGGGAGCCCAGCACGGGGACAGTCCCACTGTCCCTAAAACCAGGGATGAGAGAGAGAAAAACCCCCCTGCCACAAACACGGGCAACAATGCCTAAGTACCCCAGGGGCTGTTGCCCCTTTTTCCCGAAGGGTACCGTTTTTTTTTTTCCCGGGGCTAGGGTCCCCCAGCACCTCCAGGTCTTCTCTGCCAAGCTGTTTTCCCATCCAGAGGCCCCATTTAATTTCTTTGGGCAGCAAACATACAGTTCCACTTATCACTGGCACCTACTCTGGTGGTTGTGGGTTTGGCAGTATTTTTTAAACTGTAAGAATGCATAATTACCGTTGGTATTAATTTGTGAGCAAAAGCCCCATGTCACGCAGGAAAAGCCCTTACATAAAATATTCGAAACTGCAGGGGGATAAATAAAAAATAGCTTTTCTAAAAGAAAAATAAGTATTTAATACAAGAATTTTTTTTAAATGAATACTTGATTTGGGTGAAATAGGAAGTATTTTTCGCCTGCAAAACAAAAGAACAAAAGGCAGCAGACTGGGGTTAATAATGAATATTTTCTTTTTTTTGTAGGAACCCCATGATGCAAGAAGTGGAGGAGATCACCAAAAGGGAGGACCCCTGTCTGAAAACACAGATAAAAAACAGGAGAAAAACAAAGGGGGGGTAAATTTACTCACCCAAATTCAAACACAAAGCTGGGAATGAACTAAATTTTATTCCATCCATTATTCTTTAAAGCTGCAAAAAAAAGATCCGAGGGAACAACGTTTTTTCAGATTTTGTCAGTTTGTTGAAAGAAAAACCCCCCAAGAGGGCTGGATTTCATTCTTTTTCCAGGGGAAAACCGCTAAAAACTGTTTTTTTGAAACCATTCTCTATTTGCTCCAAAGCCCCGTCTGATTTAGGACCCCAGGAAACGGGATCCGGGACCACACAGCCATTTGTGTTTGAAGTGGAACTCCCCCAAGTCAGCCCATTGGTACTTGCATAGTCCCATTTTTTGTGGAAAACTATGGGAAAAATACCCAGGTAAATTAAAAGCCCGTTTTCAAGGAATAACTGAGATGAACCCAACGAATAATCCAATGCAAGGTGGTTCTCTATAATGAAGTGAGCAATCTTTCTAATAGAATTGGTTTGTAGGACTCCCGTTGGAAAAAAGTCTACAAAAAAAACCTTTAAAAATTTGGCAGATTAAAAGAATAAGGAAAAGGAGGAAAAACTTTACTGTTTTTTTTTTTTTTATTTTAAAACAATTTTAAAGGAAACTTGATTCTTATCTTTAAGATTTAAATGTCCTCATTTGGGGGAGTCTTTTCCAGATAAGGAGAAATAGAAAAATTTTCCTTGAAGAATGCAATATAAATTTTAGAAGCATTTTAAAAAAGGCATGATTTTTCTTAAAATTTTTAAGTTACTGAATTAGAAATATTTTTAATCGCTTTGCTCTAGGCACAGAAGTCTGATATTGAAGAAGCAAATTAATACCTTCCAGAAACCCCCCTCTATTGCTACTTCCATCTTGCTGAAAATCTTGTCTTGTCATGGTTTGGATACACAGGAGAAACCCAAAATTTTCCCACAACTATGAAAATTCCTCTTCATACCCGGCCTCGGGAATTACGTGGTAGAATGATTTTAATGCTGTGTTTTAACAAAACATAGATGTTAATTTGACAGTATCTAAATTTTTAAACCCCTTTACACCTTATTTAAACCAGTCTTTTCCCTTCCCTTTGATGAATGGACCTCAGGGCCCTTTTCTATTGTTCGGGGAAATTTTCCCGGGCGCTTCAGTCAGTTTTTAAAAAACAAAGACACGCAAATCACAAGCGAAAAAACTGCAAATAGAAAGAGCCCTTCAGGTTTTTTCTCTTACAGTTTTAGGCACAATTTTAAAAGTATCGACAGACAGACAAAAAGCCCTAGCCCTTTTATACTCCTAGCTTTATAGATTTCGGAGTTTGTTTTAATGCTTTAAACCCCACTTTTGAAAATCCATGGTTTTTAGGTTTTGTGGGGTTTTTTTTTTGTTTTTTTTTGCTTTTTTGTTTTTTTTTGTTTTTGAACTCCTTTTAGGGAAAAACATGGTTTTCCCCCATTATTGCTGTAGTGAGTTTTTGAAACAGAAAAAGGGCGCGAAAATCTGTCAGCTTGCAGTACCTCTTTGGATGGGAAAAGTAAAGAATCGTAAATAGAGGTTTTTTCAGCAAGAAGCAAGGGTTCTCTAAAACCAAACTAATTTCTGAGACTAAAATGATGTCGGCTTCCGGGAAGGTACATAACCGTGGACTTCCTCTGGCAGGAAGGGGGGTCCCGGGGGGAACCAGGGCATGGACTGCATCTTCCCCCCATACTAATGAGTTAAATTTCCCTTTAGCCCCGGAATCTAAAAGGGAAAAAAGAAAAAAATTGGGACTTCCTCAAAAACAACAAATTTTTGAAGCCGATTTCCTTCATTTGAAAACCGGAAAAAAAAATAGCATTGCCCCTGCCAGCGGGCATACAAAAAAATGTCAGCGGGGAAATTTTGGGTATGATAAGATTTAGGACGTGTAACATGTGGGAGTAGACAGGAAAAGAAACGGCAAAATGAAAAGGGGGTTTTCAGCCCAGCACAGCCTGACCCCATGCTTCTGCATATTCCCCGGGTAGGTTTTGAATGGTATAAAATAAAAAGGGCCACAAAAAGGGAGTAAGAAAAAAACCCGTAATCTCCCTTTATTAAGATTAGCATAAAGAAAGGTCAGGAGCCAAAGCCAGATTGACCATTTGCTGTATATTTACCTGATCTTCAGCTGCGTCCAAGACACTGCACATCCTGCAGGACCACAGCCAAGACCCCAACAACATTGGGAAGGGCGGGGTCATGGATAATTGGGGGCCGGTTAAGGTGGTTTCAGTGGAAAGTCACAAGGGGGGAGGAGAGACTAAAAGGGGAAATTAACTTTTTTTAAATTTTTTGGGTGTTTTTTTAAAGTGCGATTTTCTATGCAAATTTTTTTCGTACAGGGAAAATGAGGGGGGGACACAGTGGAAAAAAATGGGCCAATTTAATTAATTACCCCATGCTTAAGGGGGAAATCGGATGAGAAAAGTTTTTTTTACATCCCGTGATTTGGGCCCAGGGATTTAAGCATAAGGGTTTCAGAATTTTTTTTTTTAAAAAAAAATTATTTTTGTGGGTGGGCCCCATTTTCATTAAATTTTTGCCCTTTGTTCCCCCTTGATTCCAAAAAAAAAAAAAAAAATTTCAGGGCATAAGCCAAAATTTTCACCATTTTAAAAATGCGTCTATGTTTTGGGGTTTTCTTTTTAATGAAAGCCCCTTTCAGTTTACTGGTTTGTTTCCTTGGTGACAAAGAAAAATCATCAAAGAGTGTTAAAAAAATCAGGAGAGGGGGCCTAAGAATTTCGAAAAAACTTGGTTTTTTTAATGATTGGGAAAACCAGCCCCAGGAAAAAATCCCTCTTTTGTTTCAAGCCCATATTAAAAAATGTTTTCAAATTTTATTTTCTCTTAAGTAGGGTTTTTAGATTTTTTTGAAATAATGGGTTTTTAATGCTCATCTTGGAGTTACCTAGTTAATGCCTCTTAAAAATGCTTCCCTTTCCCGAAGGCAATACTGGTCCAGGGTTTTTGGAAATGAATCCTCCCAGGAAGGCCCCCGCGAGTGGCAATTTTGCAAACAGCCCTTTTCTGTTTGTGAGAAATTTGGGGAAATTTAAAAAATTGATTCTAGCTTTTTCAGTAAATAGTAATTCCGTTTTTCCCTACAGGTTTTCCCCCAGGATAGAGAAAACAGGTTTAGCTATTAGCCTGGCTGACTAAACACTACCTAAACAGGATTGCTCAAAAAATCATTGCAGCGATCCATCTAGCAGACACGGGCCTTGCGGGATACTGCATAATAGAAACAAAAAATTTTTAGAGTATTTTGAATAAATAAATTTGCATGGAAATCGGGCCCCCCCCCCGCTCTTGTCAGATTCTTGTCCTTTAAAAAAGAGGTTGTTGATACTATTGCAGCTTTTTTTCACAAGTGACAGCATGTGTCAGAAAAAAAGAGAAAGCACAGCAAGAATATAAAATTTTAAAGCAATAGAGAAAATTTGACTTTTCCCCCGGGTGAAGACGCATTGCACGGCCGCGCCCAAGCATGACAGCCAGGCTCAGGGGGGTTTCCTTGTCCCAGATCTTTCCATAAATGTTTGGGAGCACAAGGACACCTATCATGCTGTCTGTAACTAAAAACGGCTAGTGAGCCACGCTGGCAGCTTATTTGAAAAGTCAAAGTTTATGAGGGGGAAAAGCTCACACCTCCCCAAAACACAGCACCTTTGTTTTTTATCTCAAGGGTTCCTTGCCTTACAGTTTAATTTTTCAGTGGCCCCCGATAAAAATGAATAACATTACCATTGCCAATTCTGGCCCGTTTGCAGAAACATTGAAAAATATGCCTTAAAAATCAAAAGGATATACTGGGGTTGCAAATAAAAGTCAGGTGGGGTTGTTCCCACTCCCCCCCCCCCAACCCCCTCCAACGCTTTTCTTGTGTGGGCTTTTTAGGCTCGTGGCAAGAACCGGGGGGAAAAAAGGGGAGCTTGTTTTGGAAAAAAAACTGCAAAGTCAGGCCTCATCTAACCCAAACACCCGTGCTTTGGGCATGTAAAAATCACAAAAAAAAGCGGCTTTAGTGTTTGGGGTTTATTACTAATTTTTACCACAACACCCTTTATAATACTATAATTTTGATAATGCATATTAATTTATTATCAATATATGCTATATATACATTTTAGGGAATTTTAGTTTCGAATGAAATCAAAACTAAACTTAATTCTTCACAGGGGTTTATACTCCAAACTTTTAACGTCATGGTCCTTTTATTTGTGCGATCCTGCCTGGAGGACACAACCCTTGGGTGCTCTAACCACTTACATTAAAAAGTCAAATTCCACACACAAAAATGTATTTAAACCTGTTTCATTTACAAAAGAAGATGAACCTATTTTGACTAAGGTCCAAGTGTGGCCCAGCGAGAATGGGACCCCTTTCGTTGCTCGGTAAATATTACTGGGGATAAAAGTCTTCCCCATCGCCCCGTTGTTAAAAAACCCCAAAGAAGGGGAGTGAAGGCAGAGGGGGGCCTCCGATAAAGGTTTTGCACAGTCTGACACAGTGGGGATTTAAGTTTTCAAGTCCCCGGATCAGCTAAACCCCCTGCGCTCCACAGACCAACATAGATCCCATAACCCCAAAGCCAGTTGATCTCTAACAAAAGGGAGACTCTCACTTTGGGCACCTAAGCTGTTTCATCAGAATGGATTAACACAGACCCCATAGAAGACAGAAATCCTGAGTTGGGAAGGACCACAAGGATATCAAGCCCAAATCCCGGCTAAAAAGGGACCCCAAAAATCAGACCAGTCTGGAGAGATGTACAAAGTTTAACTCCACCAGCGGGGGGGCAGTGACCCCGCCCCCGGGGGGCCCGTCCAGTGCCCGACCACCCTCTGGGGGGGGAAAAAAAAAAAAACCTTTCCTAAACCCGGACCCTCCCTGTCCCCCTCCATGCCGTTCCCTCGGGGCCCGTCGCTGCCCCCGGAGCAGAGCTAGGCCCCGCCCCTCCCCTCCCCCGTGAGGGGGCTGCAGGCCGCCCTGAGGCCCCCCTCAGCCTGCTCTGCCTGGGCGAACAAACCAAGGGGGCCTCAGCCCTCCTCAAATCTTAACTCTGGAAAAATTTTCCATCTTTGTAGCCCCCCCTTTTGGGCACAAATTTTTTTGTCCTTTTTAAAATCTGGGCCCAAACCACCCAAAAGTGGGTGGCATCAACTCAGGGGTGCACCAGCACATAGCAAGGGGACAATCCCTTTCCGCCCCCAGCTAGCAATGCTGACCGTGCATCCCGGGGGACCGATAGTGAAAAAAAATATCGAAACTTTGCTGAGACCCAAAAAATTTCATCAACTGGCTTCCCATTTTCAAAATTTGGGTAAAATTGTCCAAAAGGAAAAATTTATTTCATTAAAAGGACTTTCCCCTCATGAAATGTATTTTATGTAACCAATGCCACCTTGCCTTTTGGTTTTTTCAAAAAACCCAGAAATTTTCTCCGTAATTTTCAGGCACTGAATACGACTGAAGGCTGGAAAATTACCGGGTCTTCTTTTTTCCCCTTTTTAAAAAGGGGAAAAACTTTCCCCCGTTTCCTCATGAGTCTCTCCAACCCAAAACCCTTTGAAAAAAAATTTAGTGAGGTCTCGTGTGATGACATCAGCCATTCTTGAGTCCCCGGGGATGAATCCCACCCCCCAATAATATAACCAGAGGGAGCAGAAAATCCCACATAAGTTCGGGTTGTCTGGGAGTTTTTTATTAGCCGTCCGGTCCTCCAACTTGGGGCCAGGGGTCCCCAACCCCATCACGGTTTTAAAACAGGGAAAGAAGGCCTCTCTTATTATTTTGTTTTTTTTGCCCCTGTTTGTGACTCTATTTACAAGTAATAACAAATTTTTTCTCTGTCCCTTTTTTTGTTTTAAACATTTTTAAAACCCTTTTTTTTTGTCCCCAAAGTACCGGCCCTGTTTCACTTAACAAGTTTTGCCTAAAAATTTTCCCCTAAAAGGTGAAACCCTTTTGAGTCCTTTCCTGTACCCAACCCTCCTTCCAGTGCCACGCACTTTTTTTTTTCCCCCAAAGTCGAAGAAGATCCCCTCAGCCAAGCAACTTTCTGCCCGCCTTTTGGCTTTCAACTTTTTGGAATTGCCGTTCCTGTTTTTAAAGGTGGTACTTAAAAGTGAACACTTGGGCCCCAATCCCTTTAAAAAGCATTTTCCAAAAGGGCCTTAATAAGATTCCCGAGCAGCGAAATGCTCCCCAAACCCGGGTTGAAGTTCTGGCAGTTTTCATCCTATTCCAAGTTTTAAACTCGATACTTCAGGGGCCCCATGGCCAAGGGGGCATAAATCCCATTACTCCAAGTCCTCTTGATAAAAGCAGCAAATCTAGGGGGGCCTTTCCTATCGCCCCTTTTCCCGGTCCCAAAAAGTTCATAAAGGTGTTTTGGGAATCTTTTTGGACCTTTTTGTATCAGTGTGCAGTATTTAAAAATGTCTGGGAATTGAAGACCCCAAAAGGTCAACAGTGGGAACTAAGTATCTCTTATTTCCCTTAAAAAATTTAAATTTGTAAATGACAATTGTTGTAAATGCCGACCCGTCTCCCCTGGGAATATCAACATAGTTCCCCAGAAGTTTTCTTCCAGAAACTCTCCAAAATCCACCCAAAATTCTAATGTTAAGAGAAAGCAAGCCAGAAACATGCAGATGACAGTTCCAGTTTCATAATCCAAGTAAAAAAATTTTAACGCAAAACTTTATAACTCCAATCCTTGGGAAAAAGAAAACCCCCAAAAATTGGAAAAAAATTTAGGCATTTTTTTTGAAAATGCATGTTTTCCCATACCAGAGGGTAAAAAAATCAGACTTTTTCAGGTATCTTTTTTATACGGTACATAAGATACTCAAAAAGCGAACGCTTTTCAGTCTTCAACCCCTGACCCAGACTACAAACACACTACAAGCAAAGGCCTTTTTTCTGGCTGAAACCTTTTTTAGGATCCTTTTCACTAAACACAGAGGAAACATTTTTTGCTGTCTAAACCCCTGAAAGGAAATGTGGGAACGGGGGTCGCCCCTTTCCACAGAAAATATGAAGGATAGAGGGAAAGGCCTCAAGTTTACCGGGGAGGGGTTTAGGGTTTGGGAAAATTGGAGACATTTTTTCTCAGAAAGAGTGTCAGGATTGGAATGGGGTTCCCCGGGGGGTGGTGGGGTCACTGTCCTTGGGGTGTTAAGGAAAGGTGGAGTGGGCTTAGGGGAAAGGGTTTTGTGGGTGACATTGGTGGTAGGGGGGTGGTTGGACCCGATGATCTTGGGGGGCTTTTCCAAACCCTTTATTCGTGATTTAAGAGGGCCCACCAGCCCGCACATTTGTTTATTCTGGAAAGTAAACAAAAACCCCCCCCCCCCTGGGGACACAGGGACTGTCTTTGACCCCTCGAGCCTTCACAAAAATTTCCCCTTTTATGAAATGTCATTTGCCGAACTAGTAACAACAAAAATTTTACCCCCAAGCCCCAATTTTGACCTTTTTCATGGCAAAATGGTAACCAGATTTTAACCCTTTGGCTCTTAAACAGTCCCTAGTTTCCCAAATTTAGTTCCGCTTAGCGTTCCAACTCCAACCCTCAACAAATTTTCCCGTGATAAAAAAGGGTTAGGGAAAAAAAAGTCAAATTTTTATGTGACCCCAAAATTTTATAGGGGTTTTACTGGGTTTCCCTGATTAAATTTTATTCACAATTTCCAGCAAAAAGATGTACTTTCCTGTATAGTCTGGACTGGGTCAGTTCTTGTTATGGGAGCAAACCTAGCAGGTTTTGGCCCCA
>NW_023642099.1:0-10078 GCF_015228065.2 Penaeus monodon
AATTTCTTTGGGGGTTTTTCTGTAGGACCGGAAAAGGGGGCCCCTCTTTATTGGGGGCCAATGGGTGGTGCAGCTGGATGCTTTGGGTTAAAGAGTTCTAAGAATATGAATATAGCTGTGTAAAAAATAACTGATGGTTTGACATAATAAACATGGAAATGCAAACAGTGTAAGTGGAGGCAAGACTACGGCTGGGGGTTTTTTTAAACTTGTTTGATTTTCGCTTGTTAAGCTGATATTGTGAAAAAAATTATATCTTTATTACGTCCGAATTTTGGGCAACGCAAAAGGGGGTTTTATTGGGAGTCTGGTACAGTTTCGGATTTAAACCTTTGTCTGAGGAAAGTTCACTACTGTGTCGCGACCCCCCAAACGTTTCAAAATTTTTGCGTTGGAGGCGAAAAACAGGGGGTTGGGGCCCAGCGTCGGTTGCCGGACAAAGCTTAACTCATCATGATGATTGGCTGCCGTTTCGAAACATATCTGGAAATTTTGAATTGTTTAACAGCTGTGATTCTGCGCAAAAAAAAAGCAAATTGATGAAAAGGGGGAAATGAAAGGGGTTATTATTGTGTGTCGGGGTTGATAAGACTGTCCGAGTTTAATTTTATGAAATACGCCTCTTTTGAGCTTACCCTCGAAGTAAAAAGAGGTACTTTTATTACGTGCTTACGAGGCGAGATTTTTTTAATTTTGGGAAAGAATGCTTGGGCGAGTGTTTATAAATGAGACACTCTGTTTTTTTTCTTGGTCCAAAACTTGTCGTAGCCTAAAATACCCCCAAAGAGAGTGAAGATAGAGAAAAAGAAGAAGACTGTTGCCGCGGTGGCTGTCGATGATGAAGACGGTATTGGGCTGTCCAAAGCCCCCTGGGGGCGCCCGTGTTCCAAGCAGGGAGCTCGCGCTTTTTCGGTGAGGGTTTCGGCGTCGCAGTCGTGGGGCAAGAGTTGGGAAGCTGGGGGAGGGAGAGGTCGTGGCGGAGGTGAGTACGCGTGGACGAAGGGGGAGTGGGAAGGTCTCGAAGAAGGTGGGGGGGGCCGAGCAAACAATTTATTGACCTTTTTTTTTCCCCCCCTTTTTTTATGTCCCCTCATGCGATCCCAAAAGACCACGAATTACGAAATCTAGCAGCAGTTGGAATTTAGTCGTGTTTTTTTGGGCGGGGGAAAACTTCTATGTGATCCTTTTTAAAAAAAACCATGACTTTATACTGCTTTGTGAATATAATTATTCAGGGAAATCTGTTAGGCTCATTCAAGTTTTTTTCATAAAAAAATAAAAGAAGTGTGTTTATAATATTATTTTCCAAAAATTCTTTTAACTTCGATTCGTAATCAAATTCAAATAAATCATTTTGGGTTCAATAAATAACAGGGTTTAAAAAAACGTATTATGATTTTTTTTTTACCTTCCCTAAAGTCCACCCTGTAAAAGCTAAATGGCGTTTTCCCTAAGTAAAAAAAAAAGCTATTTTTAAAAAAATCCCTGTATCCAGCACACCCCCCAAAAGGCGAAAACCGCACCTCAGGCAAGGGGAACTATAAAAGCATTTTTCCCGGGTCTGCAGCGAAGTGGAGAGCGGTACGAACTTTTCCCTGTGTTTTTTGGGTTACCACTTTCAAACCCCCGTAGTGCGTTGGGAAAAAAAGAAAGGGGCTATTGCCTAAACTGCAATCAATAGGAACGTGATTTTCCAAAGAAAATTTCCCAAAAAATCCACCAACGTTTTTATCCCTTTCCCACGCAAAGCGTTTGACAGCGGAGCGTCCGTTCTCGCCCCCCAGCCCTTGTTGAGACGGGGGGGAACTACGGACCGCGGACGAGAAAAAACGACAAAAGAGCGAGAAAGGGGGGGCGGAAACCCTTGTGCCATTATCACTTTTTTGCACCCTCCCCTTTAAGTGAATGCAACAGGGTAACAATGAAATAAAATATTTAATTTTTACTTTATATTTTAGCCTCTTTTTCTAAGTCCCGCGAAAGCTTTTCCATCCCTACCCCGTTACTTGGTCAGTTAAATTCCGAGGAAATATAAAAATAACGCACCATTGAAATGATCAGCTATCTGGTATCTCATTGTTTCCAAAGGGGATCGACATCCATTATTGATTTTTTAAAAACGCTAATCCCCCTAAAACCGGCCCGTAGTAAATTATCCGGAAAATACTTTTCACCAGCCAAAAACTCGCAAGGAAAATAAATCTTCCCTACAGATAAACAAAAACAAAGAAAAAGGGACATTCCCCAAAACCTGCACTCTGGTTGTAATTTTAAGATGAGCTATGAAAACCCAGAGCCTTTAAAATTTTTACGGAAGCATTTACTCCGGTGAAAAATGGCGATATGCCACTGGGTCTTTCTGCACTGAATGGGTTAGTAGTGCGCTCCATATTTTGGAAGCAGCATTATTTCCAGAAAAACTAAACAAACAGTAGATAGGAGTTAACCTGATCCCAAAGCTATGAGGCAAACTTTTCAAAGAAACGAGCAAAATTGCGTCATGTATTGCATCCCGATTCTAACTTCCAAATGCAACGAAACGCCCCCAAAAAACCCCGGGCAAAGGAATAGAAAATAACCCGTTTTTTGTCGAAATTTCTCACCCCTTACTTTGCGTTAATTTTCCGTTTTTCCCTTTCGTCTCACTTGTTTCATTAAATATCTGTGTATTCGACTGGGGGTTTTTTCGCAGTTCGTTCAAGTTCTGGCCGTTCCACCTGAGGTATTGTCATGAAAAATTTCCCCGTTCGAAAATTCACTCAAATATTCTTTGTCTTTCAAAATCCTTGCTCTCAACCTCTCTTTTTCTCTATTTTCCTCCTTACCCTTTTTTTCTTTCTCTTCCTCCTCCCCTCTCCTCTCTCTCTCTCTCCTCCCCCTCCCCTTTTTCTCTCCCTCTCCCTCCACCTCACCGCACTCTCATTCCCCTCTCACTCCCCTCTCCCCTCTCCCCCTCTCTTCTCTTCTCTCTTCTCTCCCCTTCTCTCCCCCTCTCCCTCTCCCCTTCTCTCTCCCCTCTTCTCTCTCTCTCTTCTTCCTCTCTCTAAATTTTTTTTTTTTTTTTTTTTTTTTTTGTGTGTGTGAAAACATTGTTCCTATATACTCCCACCGTCAAATTTAAACAATAAAGTCTCGCAAATACCGCCTATGTAACAGCTTTTTCTAAATCTTTCTGTCTTTTTTTCTCCAACCCTTTCACTCCTTTCATTCCCCCCCCGTTATGTCTATCGACCTATCTATCTGCCCCTCCTTTTTTCAGTCTGATCACATGTTCCCTACTCCCCCTCGATTGATCTATCCCCCTACCTATTATTTACTTTTTTTCCCGAAGCTCCCTTGTAACTCAGTTCCCTCTCTGTGAGTAGTTTTTTTCCCCCAAACATGAGCGTCCGCGAAGAAACTTCTCTGCCCCCGGTAAGTTAGATCCTTTTTGCTTCTTCGCTAATTTATTTACCTATCCCCCATTCAAGTTTATCAGGGGGTTCCCCGTCGGGCGTATACCTCCCCCTCACCTCCCCTTCGTTCCATTCCCCCTCCCTTCCTCCCCCCCCCCTTTCCCTTCCTTCCCCCCCCCTGGTGTATGTGGGGATAGTTTGACTTCGCTCACGCCACTTATCGCTTATTTGTATATGTTGAGCATACTACTGGATGCATACAAAAAATTTCCCAAAACCCCCAAAATGCCAAAAAAAAAAACACACCCAAAAAAAAAAACACACACCCCCCCCCCCCCCCCCCAAAACCCACACCCCCCAACCCACACACACAAAAAAACCACACCCCACACAAAAACCACAAAAAACCCACACCCCAAACCCCCCAACACAAAACCACACAAAAAAAAATTATATATATATTATATTATATATTATTTTAAAAATATATTTTATGTTTTTTTTTTTGGTTTTTTTTTTTTTTTTTTTTTTTGTGTGTTGTGGTGTGGTGTGTGTGTGTGGTGTGTGGGTAAAAATAGGGGCCCCTAAAAAAACACAAAAAAACCAAAGCACCCAAACCAAAACAACCCCCTCCCCGGGGACACCCACCCACACCCAAAAACAAACACCAACATTAATTTTTATAATATTTACAAAATCAATCTTAAAATAACAAAAAACCATGGTGTTTGTGGAACGGGGGCGAATAAACATTAAACAAACTCTTATTATTAAAATTTTTTTTAATCATTACAAAATTTAAATTTACAAGGCTTTGTAAATATACAATAATAATAGAATACATTATACAATTTTTTCAGAAAATCATTTAAACGGGTTACAGTGTTTTTGTTTTTGTTGGTGTGCTTTGGGTGGTGTGTGGTGTTGTTGGGGCTTTTTTTGGGGTTTTTTTTTTTTTTTTAATTTATATTTATCCTAAATACAACACAAACACAAACACAACACACACCCCACACACACCCCCCACCCCCACACACACACACACACACACACACCCAAAAACCCCCAACACACACACACCAACCACTTTTATAATTATTTATAAATTTATATTTTTTTATTTTATTTTTTATTTTTAAGGATATTTATTATTTAATCCAATGTGTGTGGGGGTGTGTTTGGTTTTGGTGTTTTTGGGTGGTTTTTTTTTAATATTATTAATTTATTAAATAAAAACAAAAAAAAAAAAAAAAAAACAAACCCCACAAAAAAAAAATTATATATATATATATATATATATTAGATATATAATTTTTTTATATTTTTTTAATTAATATATTAATTTTTTTCATGTTGTGTGTTGGTGAGTGTGTGGTACTTAAATTTATTATTATTATATATAATTTATTATATATTATATATATAATTATATAATTATATATATATATATTTATATAATATTTAAAAATTAAAATAAACCACCACACCCCCCACACACACACCCACAAAACCCAAAAAAAAAAAAAAAAAAAAAAAAAAAAAAAAAAAAAAAAATAAAAAAAATATAAAATATATATATATATATAAATATAAATATTTTATATTATTATACAGTATATTAGTATATATATCACACATAACATATGTTTAAAGTTAAAAGTTTGGTTTGGTTTCTTTTTGATAAATGTTTTCTTGGTGTGACATATGTCTGCTTGATTTTTCTCACGTGTTCTTCCCGGGGAAACCCCCCCCGCCTGGGCCCCCCGCAAAAAACCCCCGGGCCCGGGCCCCCCCCCAAAAAAAACCATTTTAAAACCCCCCCATTTTATGGGGGGCTATGTGTTTGTATTTTTTTATTATTATTTATTATATATATATATATATATTTTAAAAAATATTTTTTTTTTTTTTTGTTTTTTTTTTTTTAAAAAAAAAAAATTATAAATTTTTTAAATTTAAAAAAATTTTGGGTTTTGGGGGGGGGGGTTTTTTTTTTTTTTTTTTTTTTTTTTTTTGGGGGGGAAAAAAAAAAACCCCTTAAACAACACACAAGAAAGAAAAAAAACCACCACCCCCCCCCAACACTTTATTATATATATATATTATTTTATATATATTAAAAATTTTTTTTTATTTAAAAACACCCCAAAACACCCCAAAACCCCAAACCCCAAAAAAAAATGAAAAAAAAAAAAAAAGGAAAACCCCCCCCACACACACACACACACACACCCCCCCAAAACCCCACCCCAAAAAACCCCCCCCCCCCACAAACCCCCCCCAAAAAAAAAAAAAAAAAAAAAAAAAAAAAAAATATTTATATTTTATTTTTTAAAAAAAAAAAAAAAAAAAACAAAAAAAAAAACACCCAAAATTTAAAATTTTAAAAATTTTTAAAAAATTTATTAATTATATTCTTTTAATTATTTTAAAATTTTTCACGACACTTTTTTTTTTTAAAAATTTTTTTTTTGTCCTAGCCGCCCCCACTCAAAAGGGCCCGTTTGCAAGCCCTCATGCCGGCCTACCTTGCCCTTGGGGGGGGGCGAGGAGAAGGGGGCCAATGGGAAACCCCCTTCTTACCCCAACCCCCCCTTTTTAAAAAGAAAAATTTTTTTGAAAAAAAAAGGGGTGTTTGGTTTTGTTTTTTTTTTTTGTGGGAAATTTAAAAAAAATTTTTTTCTTTTCCAAATTTAAAAAAAAAATAAAATTTAAAATTTTTTTTTTTTTTTTTTTTTTTTTATTTTTAAAAAAAAATTAATCCCCCAAAAACCACACACCCAAAAAAACCACTATTAAATATATTAAAAAAGATTTTAAATTCCATTTTTTTTCCCCCGTAAATATTTACCAATAAAAAAAACAAAAACTTTAAATATTAAATTATTAATTTTCTTTTTTTTTAATTAAACAAACAATTTTAATTTTATTTTTTTTTTTAAAAAAAAATTTTTTTTTTTTAAAAAAAAAAATTTGTTTCTTTTTTTAAAAAAAAATTCCTCTAAAAAACCTTTGATGAA
Source organism: Penaeus monodon (assembly GCF_015228065.2). Classification (NCBI taxonomy): domain Eukaryota; kingdom Metazoa; phylum Arthropoda; class Malacostraca; order Decapoda; family Penaeidae; genus Penaeus; species Penaeus monodon. The sequence goes on from NW_023642099.1 coordinate 6,416, forward strand.
AAAATGGCTTTTTCCTTTTTAAAATAAAATTCCGACTTTTCAATGTTTTGGGGAAAAACCCGTTTTGGACTTTAAAAAAAATACGCTTTAAAAGGTCTCGTAAAATTTTTTTTATGGCGTTTCAAATAAGGGCACCACAACGTCCAGAAAAATTATTAGTTAAACAAAAAAATTTTTCCCTTGGGTCAGGAAAAAATTTTTTTTTAACACCAACCCTATTTTAGGGGAATCGGGGTTCATTTTCCCCACCGGAAAAAACCCCCTTTAAAAGTTTTGAAAAATCATGAAAACCTTCGGGCTTTGAAAAGGGTTTTTTTTTTTTTTTTTTTAGTTATTTTACCGGCCCAAAAAATTTTTTTTGTGATTTAAAAAAATCCTTACTTTTCCTGGCAACCCGCAAACCAGGTTAATCGGATTTTTTGGAATTTTTTCAAAAATTTTTACCGGCTTTTTAAAAAAACTTGAACTCCTTCAGTTTTTAAAATTCCCTTTTCCCCTTTTTGGTTTTTTAATGGCCAAGTTTAAAATTTTAAAAATTGACCCTTTTCCCCCAAAGGCTGGAAAAAACTTTTCGGGGCGGGTTTTGCCAACAAAACCAGGTTTTCCGCGTGGAAAACGTTGTTGCCAAATTTTTTCGTTTTTGGGGCCCCCCTGGAAAAAAACCCCAAAGGGCAAAAAATTTTTTTTTTTAATTCTTTTTTAGAAAAAAAAGAAAAAAAATTTTTAAATCGGGGAATATCGAAAAAGTTTCTTTTTTTTTTTTACTTTCTCAGATTGCCCCCCCCCCCCCCAAATCTATTTTCCCTTATCCCTTTTTTTTTTCCCCTCTTTTTTCAAAAGCCGTTTTCCCCCCTTTCCTTTTTGCTGGTTTTGGGCTTAAAATTTTTTTTTATTAAAAAATTAAATATAAAAAATATTAATATATTAAAATTTTTTTTTTTTTTTTATATTAAAAATTATAAATATAATTTATCCCCCCCCAAACCCCCAACCCAAAACCCCTTTTTATTGATAATTTTTATTTAAAATAATTAAATTAATAATTTTTTTATAATAAATTTTTAAAAAAAATATTGTTTGGGGTTTGTTTTTTTTTTTTTGGGGGTTTTATTTGTTTGGTTTTTTATGTTTTTGTTTTAAAATTTTTAAAAAATTTTATTTTAAAAAAATTTTTAAGATTATTAATAAAAATTATTTTAAAAAAAAAATTTAAAAAAATTTTTTTATAAAATTTTTTTTTTTTTTTCAACGCCATTTTTCCTGGAATAAACCCCTTTAATTCATTTTTAAGGATTTTCCCTTCCCCGCCTTTGGGCCTTTTAGCAAAACCCCCTTTTTTTTTTTTTTTTTTCCCGGCCCCTATGAATTTTTTTTTCCCCCCAATAATCTTTTTTTTCCCTGAAAACCGGGAAAATTTGGGCATTTTTCGTGCCCCCTTTTTAAAATTTTATTTGCTCAAACAATGGCCTCGGTTTTTTTTTAATGTTTTAAAGGTTTTTAGATTTTCTAAATTTTTATTTTAAACATTAATAACTATTTAAAATTTTCTTTTTCATATTCATTATTTAAGTCTTTATTTTATATTTATGTTTTGGGGTTTTTTGGGTTTTTTAAAAAAATTTTTAAAATTTTAAAATTTTTAAAAAAAAATTTAAATTAAAATTTTTTTTTTTTAAATGGGGGGGCAAAAAGAAAAAATCTGGCCCAAGCCCGGAAAAAAGAAGTGTAAATAAAAATTTTTCCCCGGTCTCCCTTTGGGAAAAAAAACCCCCCAAAAAATCCCCCCAAATCACCCTAAAACTAATTTAAAACTCTTACCCCGGGGGCCCTCCCCCCGTTAATTGAAAAAAAAAAAAAAAAAAAAAAAAAAAAAAAAAAAAAAAAAAAAAAAAAAAAAAAAAAAAAAAAAAAAAAAATATATATTAATATTAATATATATATAATAATTTTATTTTTATTATATATTTTCCACCCGGATATTAAATTGTTTGTGTAAAAATGTGTTGTGTGTGTGTTGTTATGTGTGTGGTTGTGTTTTGTGGGGTTTGGTGTGTGTGTGTTTTTTGTGTGTGTGTTTTGGGGGTTTTGGGGGGGGGGGGGGGGGGGGGTGTTTGTTTTGTGGTGGTGTGTGTGGTGGTGTTTGTGTGTGTGTTGTTTCTTTTTAAATATATTTTGTGTGTTTTAAGTAGACAAGAAATAGAAATCAGATGGGACTGCTCTCTCATTAGTTTAAAAAATGAACCCGCAACCAAAGGTAAAATTGTAACCCATGCTTCTGCGCTTTAAAATCCCTTGGCATTTAATATAACATTCGTTGTTGCATGGGAATGCAAGGTCCGTCACCCTGGTTTGGTGACACAGAATTAGGGCTGGTCGTTTGACACCTTCCCGTATCGATGCTGGGCCCTTACGCTGTAAGATTTTCAAGGTCAATACATTGCTGCCCACGCCACCTGAGGCCACAGGCGAGTAAAGAGACGTTTTAAAGAGGACCAGACGTTTTGCATAGTTTTGAATTTTTTTTTTTCAAAAATATAATTTTATAGAAGATTTGACATTTAGATCATATTTAAATAAAATCGTATTGGTGTTGTTTTCAAGTTTAATTATAAATACTGCAAAAAGCATTATCTGTAGTGTAAAAAAAAAATTGCAAACTTGTGGAGAATTCAACATGACTTGAAATGTAAAAAACCCCAAAGGGCCCTCCCCATTTCACGAGACATAAACGGAGAAATGTATGAAAAAAGGGGAAAACTTTTCTTTACTTTAAAGGGCGGATTTCAAAAATGCAAACGAAATATCATTTAAATCCACTTATCTGGATATCTTCCTTAAGATCCGTGAAAAAATATATTGCGCAGACCTTCGAGTTTCCGAATTACTCCGGGTGGTTTGGTGGCGGCAGGGGCGGGGTTAAAGACCGGTTGGGGTAAGTGTGGAGCTGGGAGTGGAAAAACGTAACCCATTAAAGCGCCCAAATAGGTTGAAGGGGGTGGGCGGTGATTCGATTTCAGTTACGATGATCAGGATTTTTAGTTGTGTCATTAAAAAGCTGTGCCCCGGGGGTTTGAGAAAATTTTGCTAATATAGTTAGCATTGCTAATTTTGGCCGTTTTCCTTTTTCAGTGTGCATATTTTATTTTACCTTTTTAAAAACCCACTCATTAAAAAAATAAAAAAATTGAAATGATTGTGCAATACCAATTCACACACACATAAACACATACCACAATACAACAAAAAATACCAAAACCTCACAACACAACCCCAACACATACACCAAACCCCCACCACACCACCCAAAACTCACACCCCAAAAACCCCCCACCATCACAAAAAACCAAAACCAAAACCCACGCACAACGCACAGCACAGCACCCCCCCGCACCACCACCCACCCCACCAACCACCAGGGAAAGAAAAACAAATGAAGATAAAAAAATAAAATATTGTGTGTATATATATATATTAATAATATATATATATAAAATATATTATTATATGTATTTTGTATTATAATAGGTTGTATGGTTTTGGCGGTGCCTTAAAAATTATATTATTTTTTTTTTTTATTTAATTAACCCAAATTTTTTGTTTTTTTGAAGGGGGCCCCTCCCCCAAACCTCGTCCTCTTTTCCCTTTTTCTATCCAAAAAAAGTT
>NW_023642100.1:0-30000 GCF_015228065.2 Penaeus monodon
AGTTCATCAAGACGTCTTTATATTCGCTTCAGAGTCACTTGTGTCGAGTCTGACACTCCATTGTGAAGTCCTCGCTGGTTGAGGGATCTTCATCTGTTGTCAGCTAACCATGGGTCCACTGGAGTGTCGAGCCTTTGGTAGCTCTGACTTCTGTGAGTTTGGCTTTTCTCACTTCAGGCTTTGTCTGTGTATCTTTTCTCTTTGCTGACTTTACCTGAGTAAGGTCAGCTAGCTCTTGCTGGCTGCACAGATTCAGCCTGTTCTGGCTCTGCCTGTGAGGTGTGGCCAGGGTTGGGGTGGGGGGAGTCTCGTCTGGGGTGAGGCTGGGGCTGCTTTTGTTCTGTTCAGCTTCCTCCCTTTCAGGACTGTGACTGTCTGGGTCATTGCCGTCATGGTGACCGTGACTGCCTTCTCTGCCTCCTCACTGGACCTCCTCAAAACTGTTGCTACTGCAATGACTACAGCAGTCAACAGGAGAGTCATATGTTACCTCATCAAAGAGGGATTATCGTCTCTTGGGGAGGCTTTTGTGGTGGTCTTTGAACCTTTATTCCTGTTCTTTTTCTGCATTTTAGTAATGGTGGGATATCCGGTGTCGGCTGTGGAGGGGCTTCTTAGGTCGGGAAGTCTTTCCTCTTTTGTTCTGTCCGCAGACATGGGTGCCTGGGGGATCAGGAACAAAGTCTGGTTGCTTTTTAGCAACCTCTTGTTGCTTGAGGGCTGCCTCTTTCCTGGCAGACCAAGCCAGGTTTCAGGCGTGAAGCCCCTTAAAGCACACCTCGGTGTTGTGTGCCTTGCTACAGACACCACATTTAGGTTTGGCCTTGCAGCTAGCCTAGTGGTGACTGTATCTTTGGCACTTGAAGCATCAAAGTGTCTTTGGTACATATGTTCTTAGGTGTAGGAGCCCCAGTTACCCAGATCAAGGGTAGTGATTGGGGCTCATTTCAAGGTCACCAGGACTTGCCTGGTTGGCTCTCCCTTTCGACATTCGGGAAGCGTCCACGACCTATAGGTGTGATGTGATCACATCCACATCATATGATAGTGAGAAGCCAAGTAGCACCATCTTGACTCTCTTATTGTCGAGATTCAGTAGCGAGAGACACACTTTTTCTCCCATCATTCTTGCAGGAAATTTCAGGGTAGATTGGTCTTTGGGGCATGTTAATTATGCACTGGTCTCTGGCAACCAGATTTTTCGCTGCATCTTCAATGCTCTGTTGGTAGGCATTGTCGAATCCCTTCAGGTTTAGAGGAAACCTTAAACTGTGGGAAACCCCCAGGGGGTCCAGACTCAGAGTCTATCTCCGGCCTGGGTCGTTTTGAGTAGCCCTATTGGCTTAAATTCTGGGCTGCGGTCATGAGAGCTGGTTTAGCTTGTGTTCCCATCTCGGTCAGGGAGGACGTCTGAGGGTTACTCACTGCTCTCCTGATTTGCCTGCTGGCCTGGAGACCAGCAAGAGAGTCCATCTGCTGGAAATCCATGGACAAACATGTTTTTTGGCTGATGTCGTGTCCATCTTAGCAGCAGGTCTGACAGAGTCAACCTGCGCTTTGGATTTTTGCTTTCCACTAGAAGCCATGTATGGCTTCAGAGTGACTGCTGCAGTTGGGCTTTGCATAGTTCGTCATATGTATCTCTATGTTGTGTGTTTTTTTTTATGTTTACCATAAATAAGCAGTTATTTCATCCTCGCCCCCACCACCCACCGAGTCCAACAAGGGGAAGCTGCATGTTAGAACTAATTCTAACAGCCACAGGGGGGTGAGAGGATATATGCAGCCAATGGCCGCTCTACCGCCGCTCACGGGATCAGTGCGAGTGCCAACAGCGACATTGACTGCTTGACCCTAAACCTCCCGAAGGAGACCAGCCGATTGATCTGACCGGGCCGAGATAAGACCACCATCTTGCTGGAATAAGGGACCAAAGAGGTGTGTGCTAGCCGCAGGGTGTACTCATGCACGGCATGCTCAGGACTCCAGGACTCCCGTCTCCACAGCGCACAGGGATGCCACGCACGGCAAACACGTGGGTATATGTGAACCCCTGGGGAGAGACCAGAGGGGATGCCCATATACCAGTGAAACAGCCATCCAAAGGCTGTCCACCTCAGAGAGGGAGCTATAGTACTGCAACTCGCAGAGGAGGTTCCAGTGGCAGGACCCACGAGTGCGCTCATCAGAGAGGTGCAGGAGTATATCTATGACTCCACCTCCATAAATAGGGGCGGAGTCAGGGAAAGTGTAGCACATATTTTATTTATTTATTTTTTTTTTTTATGGCGGAAATAAAGCCTCTGATATAGGCAGTGTGTAAAAGAAAATATTCTGAAATGTTTCCTATACACAAACAATAGCTGCTGTCAAAAAACTAATCTCATTCGCGACACTTCCCTGGCCGGCCGCGACAGCAACGATGCCAATGTTTCTACGATGTTGTCAAAGGTTCGACTCCACCCCCATTCCTAGGAATCATGCTTAAGTTGACGAATCCGATTTTATTTTAGAATTATATTTGATTTTCAATCACTGTTTTAATGATATTACATTTGGAAATAGCAGTAAATACAAGTTCTTAGTTATCAACATCTTAAAATTACAAAACGATGGAAAACTAACAACAAAATAATTTGGAAATGTGCGGGCCCTAAGTGCCTCCTTCGTCTATCGGCATCGGTTTCCCTAAATGTTTTGAATGTCACTTTTGATTAACTGATATTAATTACATTTCAAAGGAGTTGACGCCGCCATATTCAATTATATGTACACAAGACGTAAACTGATTATATAAAACTTAATATAAATTTTCATTATGTTATTTAAACCATTCATACACATTTTGTAAACAAAACATAAATCTGTCCGAAATACTTCCCGTCTCATTTGTCATGGAACACTTCTGGAGGACTGAATATGCCTAAGGTTAAAGCATAAATGGTATAATAAAATCAATGATGTCTATTGTTGCCTGTGCATTACATAATGAAAGTGTTAATTAAAAGCGTAGCATACGAAAGATAAACTGCGTTTCGCTCTTCTTAGTCATGTCCTCATTAATAGGAAAGCATTTTTGATATTAAAGCTTGTACTCTATATTATAATCTATGGCAGTAGTGTAAATTTTCCAGTTAAATATTTTTTTGCTAGAGCATGATCTAGTGAAATGTTCAATGTTTTCTCACATGACTTAAGTGTTAAGAGATTGCTCTTAGAATCATATTATGCATTATGGTCAAGATGGCGATATATTACGTATCCTCATAATAAATGGAAATTGAAAACATGCATATGTACACTATACATATATATAAATATTCATATATATGAATATATATATATATATATATATATAATATATTATATTATATTATTCATATATATACATATATATACATATATATGTATGTATTTTATGTATTTAGATATATATGTATGAAATGATATATATATATATATAATAATATATATATATATATATATATATATAATATTATATAAAATATATATATACACAACACACACACACACATACACACACACACACACACACACACACACACACCACACCACATATATATATATATATATATATATATATATATATATATATTATATATATATATATACACACACACACACAACACACACACACACAAAACACACACACACATATTTGCACACACACACACAAATACTATTTTGCAAAAAATACCCTTTCATTATTGAGGATATTAACCTCCTTATCTTTATTGAATAATAAATCATATGTAGCACACTTTTTGTCGGCGGAAATGAGGCCTAATGTGACTGAAAACTGAATTCTCATTTCCCAGGAGGGATAAGCATGAAATCATAGAAATGGAGACTTTTATGAAAAATGTAAACTTTGATGGGGGCCCTATTTTTTTCTTTCATGTCCAAAACAGGGCGTAAATATATGCAAAACAGTTATGGAAATAATTATTATTCTTATACAACCAATGTTTTCTTGAAATAAAACATATACCCCATCTCTTCCTTAATTAAATATAAAAAGTGCGGAAAATATAACTTCAACGAAAATGTATCCTCTAACAGCAACCATCTCTTGGTTCTCTATTGCGGTGCTCTTTACTTTTCCGTGCCGCGCCCCCCCTTTTTTGACTGCGCATGCACTGGCACTTGATATTATCTTATCACTTTTTTTTTTTTTTTTACATTTCGAGGGCACTCGTGGGTGACACTCGTGGTCGAAACTCTGATGAGTAAAAAACCTTGTCCATAACACAGCAGCAATAAACAATAAAATCTTGTGCCACAAGAGCTACCCTGGAGCCCGGGGCCTCTCGTCTCGCTAGGGATTATTGCTTCTGAGTTTTCTTAAAGTAACTCAAGTAAAGTAAAAATCCGTAAATTACAGATCATTTATTTTGCTTTGCCACACCTTCAGTGCTCTTGTTTTGCAGGTGACACGAGACTACAGTAGGCGTAGTCAGCACCCCACCTCAGACCCGCAGCTCTCTTCTACACTGGGTAGCCCTTTGGGCTTTGACCCCTGGGTAGGGAGGCCCAGTAGTCTGGGGCGTCCTTTGGGCGCCCCTTTTTCTTTTTTTATATTCTTCGTCTTAATGTGACTTTCCTGAGCCTACCGGAGTTCCTCGTGAATCCCGTATTCGCTTGGGGGGTGGGCATTACTTATCGTCCTTCGCCTAGGCAAGTTCGGCGGTAGGGAAGTGTCCCACACATAACTCAATCCCTCGCTGTGGTACTGGAGAACGCAACCAGGCTCCACTGGGGGGGTAGAGGACGAATAAACTGATTTACTCTCTTAGCTATTGCTGTTAGGTTGATACCAAAATTTTAAGAGCCTTTGATCCCTTCAGGACAAAAATTGAGACAAGGGGTCGGACCTGGTCCGATGCCCAGTATGGATGCTACCCCCGGCTACCCCTTCTCCTCCTAAAGGGAGGAGAGGCGACTCATGACCACTCTTTGATAATTCGACCTGAACAACGGAACCCCACTAACGAAAAAAACGAGAAGACCACTTTTCAATTCCCAACTGAGAATGCGAGGTTCGCGAATGTAAAATGCGTGAATGAAAATCAATCGCTTTTGAACATAAACCCCTTCATCATCAAAAAGGTCCTTGAGGGTCAAGTGGACGGCGATTTTGATTTTGGGTCAAAAAATTGCGTGATGGAAGCCTCCTTGTTAAAGTACAATACAACTCCCAGTTTAAGGATTTACTTAAGCTGACGCAAATTCATAAATCTTCGAGTAAAAGTAACTATCCCAATTGCCCAAATACCTTAAGGGAGTAATCTTTCACAGGGATTTGAGGACGATGGAAGAAGTGAAATTCTTGAGAGCATGAAGGCCCAAAGACGTAGTGGACGTTCATTGTATGACCAAGAAGGACGGGAATGTGCGAACAAAAACTGGACTGTGTTTTTTTGACCTTTGCTTTGAAAAAAAATTCCAGAATATGTCAATGTCGGTTATAACGTGTTCAAGTAAGACCTTATGTCCAAAAGCCAATGCATTGTAATAGATGCCAAAAATTCGGACACACTCATTAAGATGCATTGATAAAGATTCAAATAAATTTGTTTGCCGCAAATGTGCTGAAGCCCATGACACCATCACTTGTACTAGCCAAATCTCCAAATGTGCTAATTGTGGAGGTCCCCATCAGTCAGGATCTGCTGAGTGCAACATCATGAAGAAGGAGACTGAGACATTAGCATATATGAGGAAGCATGAAGTTAGTTATACTGAAGCTAAGAGGAAAGTGGAAAGTTTGACACACAAACCTGATACTTCCTATGCTGAAGCAGTAACTAACGTCACCCCTAGTGTAAGTAATGTCAGTCAACAGCTTGCAGCCAAGGATAAGGAAATTCTGAACTCAAACAAAGGGTTTTAAAGGGAATTAAATATTAAAGTTTATCATTTGCCCAAAATTTGGGTTGATCAAATGACTGCATCAACCCAGTCTAAACATCAAAAGGAGGATGATACCGAATCACAGTCCGGAGCGCACCTTCCCGTCCGGGCTACCCTGTGAGGACTTCGTCTGGCTCGCGATCGGCTTCGTGAGAGAAGCAGATCGCAATCTGTCAGTCGTCTCCCTCGCCAGGAGGTGCAGGACATGGAGGCTTCTGTCTCCAAACCATCCCGAGAGAGGTCCTCGGGAAGCGAGGGAGAGGAGGCGTCTCCCTCCCAAAAAAAGAAGAAAAAAATCTGGTGGACAAGGCACTTCCAAACCCCATAAAACGTAATCTTCGCGTCGACCATTATACAATGGAACTGTCGAAGTCTTAGATCTAAAGTAAATGACCTTAAATTATTAGCCTCGTCCTATGCTCCCGATATTATAGTTCTCCAAGAAACGCATTCAACACACCTCGTGTCTGACGAGGTCGTTTCGCTGAGGAACTCCCATTTATGTCGGAAGGATCTTTGAGGGTAAGGGTGGGGGCGGAGTCGCCATGTACATCCACCAAAGCCTCCCTTTTACAGAAGTGACTTTTGATTCTACTTTGGAAGTTGTCCCATGCATAAGTAAAAATTAATGGCATGTATCTGGCTATATGTTCACTTTATTGTCCACCTGATGCAGTGATAGCCTATGATGAGCTCTTTGCTCTTCAGAACGTCCTGCCACAAAATAAAGAAATTTTTAGCTGATTTTAATGCTCATCATACGTTATGGGGTTCCCTGCAGGTGGATGGTAGAGGTGGGGCAAGTAGTTAAGTTGATTAATGAGTCTGATTTGTCCTTCTGAATGATGGTAGTCCGACGCGGGTGGACGATAATACCGGTAATTTGACTTTATTGACCTATCACTGGTCTCTTCATCAATAGCAGCCAAGTGCCGTGGCACACCATTGACGACTCTTGGGGAAGCGATCATCTTCCTATTTTGATTAAATATTCATGCGACACAGTGAAAAACGCCTTCAGCGCCTAAATTTACGTAAAAAGAGCAGACTGGGTCGCCTTCACAAGGTGCGTAAAGCTCGAACTTGTTGGAGGAACCATTGATGATAAAGTAAACAATATTCAGAAGTCGATTTTAGAAGCAGCATTGCTATCCATTTCCTAAAACTTCGATAGATAGCGTTAAGGATAGAGTTCCATGGTGGACACCAGACTGCCACAGGGCACTGTGCCGACGCAATAAGGCCTACAGGCTTTTCAAAAATAACATCACTAATGAGAACTTTGCAATTACAAACTAGAAAGAGCTAGGGCTCGTAGAGTAATAAGACAAGAAAAAAAGAGACTCCTGGCGAAGCTTTGTCTCTACAATCAATAGCAATACAAAATATCGGGGGTTTGGTCCCTATCAATAAAATCAATAAGAAAAAATCATCTTTTAAAATTAATAACATATCCACGAGGGCACTAATTTCGATTCACCTAGAGACATTGCTAATGCACTCGCCAGGCAGTTTCTCTCAACAAGCAGCTCTGCTAATTACCATCCCACCTTCCTGACCATCAAGGAAGAGGCTGAGCTGCAACCAATTCACTTTGCCACAGGAGAGGGACTTTGATTACAATAAAGATCTAACAATGGATGAGCTTGTCCGAGCCCTAGAACCCTTTGTAGGGGAACATCCCAGGCCCCGATGAGATTCGATATGAGATGATGAAGCATCTTAATCATGATGATATGATTAATTTTACTAGAAGTGTACAATGAAATTTGGAAGTCCCACTTTTCCAAAACTCATGGCACTTTGCCCACATCATTCCCATATTGAAAGGGGGGGGTAATCCCAGACTTGCCATCTCCTACCGCCCAATTGCGTTGACAAGTTGCTTATGCAAGGTCATGGAACGAATTGTAACAGTAGGCTATTGCATTTTTTTAAATTCCAGTAATTTATAGTTGACGAGCAGTGGGGCTTCCGCAAGGAGGGCCAAACTCTCGATCAGCTGAAAGCTGGACAGTCATATTCAAGAGGCCATTGCCAAAAAAGATTTTTGATTTCAGTATTTTTAGATATCGAAAAAGCCAACGACATGACATGGCGATATGGCCTACTCAGAAAACTTTATGCTTTTGGATTACGTGGAAACTTGCCTTGTTTTATTCAAAATTTCCTTTCTGACAGAACGTTTGCTGTCAAATTATTTTCCGACAATGTCACTTTTTTCGGACTTTTTTGTCCAGGCAAACGGGGTCCCACAAGGAAGTGTCTTGTCACCAACATTTTTTTCTATGTATGATCAATGACATCTTACCAGCTCCTCCTGGGAAAATCTTAAATACTCACTGTACGCTGATGATTGTGCATTGTGGCATTCCCAGCAATAATGCAGAATTCTCAGCAAATCGCATCCAATTGGAAACTGGATATGATTCATAACTGGGGCCTCCAGTGGGGTTTTAAGTTTTCCATTAGAAAGAGTATTGGGGTAATTTTTTCACGTAGGAGAAAGCCGAACATCAGGCTAACTCTAGACAACCACCCAATACCTATTCAAAATTCTGCAAAGTTTCTTGGGCTACTTTTTGATAGTAGACTCAATTGGAAAGACCACTTTGGGGTCAGTTAAAGAATAAATGTCAAAAAGCACTTAATTTATTAAAGTGCTTTTTCTGGTAACAAATGGGGAGCTGACAGACAGTCTTTGCTAATGGTATATAAAGCCCTGATTAGGTCTAAAGTAGATTAGGGGTCAATCGTGTTGTTCGGCATCGAGAACAAGTTTGAAAGGTTTGGATGCTGTGCAGAATGCTTGCTTACGTGTGTGTGTTGGAGCCCTTAAATGCACTCGTATCGAGCGTCTTGAGGTGGAGTCAGGAGTACCTCCCCTCCGACTCAGACGCGGCCAGTTGGTACTGACCTATGCCGCAAAGGTGGCTCGAAACCTGAGTCACCCTAATGGCAATAGTGGCATTAGGCCCTTTGCCACGAGACTCCACGACCTCGTCGAGAAAGTCGGTATAGATCTCTCTACCATCGATACCCGGGTTTCAAGTCAAATATAGCGCCAGGGAACCCCCAATTTTTCATCATGGAAGCCTGGCTTCCATCAGCCAAGGCCATGGGGGCCGGAGGTGGGGGACGCCAGAAGTTCAGAGAGACCCTTTGTTAAACATCTCCTTTTTTCATTTATATCCCGATGGCTCCAAGACAGATGAGTGTGTGGTGCGGGTGTATGGTCGACTGAATGTGAACTAAAGTTCAGACTGCCGAATCATACATCGATCTTTCTTGCTAAACTTTTTTGCCATTGATAAAGCCATTGATTTTGCACTATCGACGACCCACGATAGAATTGTTATTTTTTCAGATTCATTAAGTTCACTTAAAGCCATTAAATCATTAGAAACCACTAAAAATGAACTTCTGGGTAATATCATTCGTAAGCTACATGGTGCCAATAAATCAATCAAGCTAATATGGGTACCAGGCCACTCTGGTATCCATGGCAATGAGCAGGCTGAAAAAATTGGGCCGGGTCAATGGTGATCTGGACCTTAGCATAGTCCGTACAGATAACAGGTGTTTTGTGTCTCATATAAAAGCAAAAATACCAAAACCAGTGGCAAAGTGAGTGGACCAGCCACCAACACACAAACAAAATCAATCCTGAAATAGAGCCGTGGGGACAGCCCACAGAAAAAAAAAGAAGGGAGGAGGTGGTGTGGCCCGCCTTAGGGTCAACGCCACAAAATTGACACACCTCACTCCCTACATTGAGAAGAACTTTCCTCCACGGTGCCCCCAATGCAACACCAACCTTACCATCCATCACCTTCTAATAGTCTGCAATAAATTCACAAACAATAGAAATCACCTTCAATTTTTTTTCAGATTTAAAAATATAGACTTCACTTTATCAAATATACTATCAGATGATGAAAGAATCATCAGGAAAGTAATCACTTTTTTAAGGGAGACAAAACTTTATGACCTTATCTAGATTGACAGAATAAATAGGATCAATGGCTTAATAACCTTTGGGCCCCATGCCGCTGGGTTTATAGCCAAGAAAAAACCAACAAAGAAGAAGAAAGAAAAAGATTTCGAGGGCGTGGTTAGAAACTCTGATGAGTAAAAAACCTTATACCTAACGCAGAACCAATAAATAATGTCTTGTGCCACAAGAGCTACCCTGGAGCCCGGGGCCTCTCGTCTCGCTAGGCATTATTGCTTCCGAGTTTTCTTAAAGTAAATAGAAGTAAAGTTATATACTGTAAATTACAGATCATTTATTGTGTTTTGCCAGCACCTTCAGTGCTCTTGTTTTGCAGGTGACACGAGGCTACAGTAGGCATAGTCAGCACTCCACCTCAGACTCGCAGCTCTCTTCTACACCAGGGTAGCCCTTTGGGCTTTGACCCCTGGATAGGGAGGCCCAGTAGTCTGGGGCGTCCTTTGGGCGCACTTTTTCTCCCTCTAAATTTTTTCCTCCTAATATGACTTTCCTGAGCCTGCCGGAGTTCCTCGTGAGCTCCCGTATTCGCTTAGGGGTGGGCATCTACTTACCGTCCTTCGCCTAGGCAAGTTCGGCGGTAAGGAAGTGTCCTCCACATAACTCGATCCTCTCTGTGGTACTGGAGAACGCAACCAGGCTTCCACTGGGGGGTAGAGGACGAAATACTGATTCACTCTCTTAGCTATTGCTGTTAGGTTGATACCAAATGTTAAGAGTCTTTCAGGACAAAAATTTTGAGACAAAGGGTCGGACCTGGTCCGATGCCCAGTATGAATGCTACCCCGGCTACCCCTTCTCCTCCTCAAGGAGGAGGGGCGACTCATGACCACTCTTTGACTAATTCGACCCTGAAAAACGGAACCCCCACTAACGACAAAACGAGAAGAAACCCATTTTTCAAAATCCCAACTGAGAATGCGAGGTTCGCGAATGTAAAAATGCGTGAATGAAATCAATCGCTTTTGGGAAAATGAACCCCTTTATCATCAAAAAGGTTTCCCTTGATGGTCAGGTGGACAGCGATTTTGATTTTGTCAAAAAATTGCGAGATGGAAGCCTCCTTGTTAAAGTACAATGCAACTCCCAGATTAAGGATTTACTTAAGCTGACGCAAATTCATGATCTTCGAGTTAAAGTAACTATTCTTATTGGCCCAAATACCTGTAAGGGAGTAATCTTTCACAGGGATTTGAGGACGATGGGAAAAAAGTGAAATTCTTGAGAGCATGAAGGGCCAAGACGTAGTGGACGTTCATTGTATGACAAGAAGGGCGGGAATGTGCGAACGAAAACTGGACTGTGTTTTTTGACCTTTGCTCTGAACAAAATCCCAGAGTATGTCAACGTTGGTTATGAACGTGTTCAAGTAAGACATTATATCCAAAAGCCAATGCATTGTAATAGATGCCAAAAATTCGGACACACCTCATTAAGATGTACTGATAAAGACTCAAGTAAGTTTGTTTTGCCGGAAATGTGCTGAAGCCCATGACACCATCACATGTATAGCCAGATTTCCAATGTGCTAACTGTGGAGGTCCCCATCAGTCAGGGTCTGCTGAGTGCAGCATCTTGAATAAGGAGACTGAGACATTAGCATTTTATGAGAAAGCATGAAGTTAGTTACACTGAGGCTAAAAGGAAAGTGGAAAGTTTTTACACACAAACCCGATACTTCCTATGCCGAAACAGTAACTAACATCACCCCCAGTGCAAGTAATGTCAAACAACAGCTTGCAGCTAAGGATAAAGAAATTGTGAACTTAAACAGAAACCCTTAAGAATTAAATATTAAGGTATATCACCTGACTAAAATTTGTCGATCAAATGACTGCATCAACCCAGTCTACATCATAAAGGGGGATGATACTGATCACAGTCCGGAGCGCACCTTCCCGTACCGGGATACTCCTGTGAGGACTTCGTCTGGCTCGCGATCGGCTTCTTGAGAGAGAAGCAGATCGCAATCTGTCAGTCGTCTCCCTCGCCAGAAGGTGCAGGACATGGAGGTTCTGTCTCCAAACCATCCCGAGAGAGGTCCCCCGGGAAGCGAGGGAGAGGAGGCGTCCCCTCCCAAAAAAAGAAGAAAAAAACTGGTGGACAAGGCACTTCCAAACCCCATAAAACGTAATCTTCGCGTCGACCATTATACAATGGAACTGTCGAAGTAATAGATCTAAAGTAAATGACCTTAAATTATTAGCCTTGTCCCATGCTCCCGATATTATAGTTCTCCAAAAACGCACTTAAAAAACCTCGTCTCTGACGAGGTCGTTTCCCCTGAGGAACTACCATCTATGTCGGAAGGATCGTGAGGGTAGGGGTGGAGGCGGAGTCGCCATGTAAAATCCACCAAAGCCTCCCTTTTTCAGAAGTGACTTTTGATTCTACTTTGGAGTTTATCGCATGCAAAGTAAAATTAATGGCACGTATCTGATATATGTTCACTTTATTGTCCACCTGATGCAGTGATAAGCCTATGATGAGCTTTTTTTCTCTTCAGGAATGTCTGCCACAAAATAAAGTAATTTTAGCTGATTTTAATGTTCATGGTACGTTTTTGGGGTTCTCTGCAGGTGGATGGTAGAGGTGGCAAGTAGTTAAGTTGATTAATGAGTCTGATTTAATCCTTCTGAATGATGGTAGTCCACGCGGGTGGACGATAATACCGGTATTTGAGCTTTATTTGACTTATCATGGTCTCTTCATCAATAGCAGCCAAGTGCCTGTGGCTCACCTTGACGACTCGTTGGGAAGCGATTTATCTTCCTATTTTTGATTAAATATTCATGTGAACACAGTGAGAACGCCCTTTAGCGCCTAAATTTAACGTAAAACGAGCTGAAAGGGTCGTCTTCACAAGGAGCGTCAAGGCTCGAACTTGTTGGAGAAACCATTGATGACAAAGTAAACAATATTCAGAATTCGATTATAGAAGCAGCATTGCCATCCATTCCTAAAACTTCGACAGATAGCGTTAAGGATAGGGTTCCCCTGGTGGGCACCAGACTGCCCGCAGGGCACTGTTTCCGACGCAATAAGGCCTACAGGCTTTTCAAAAATAACATCACAAATGAGAACTTTTGCAACTATAAACAAGCAAGAGCTAGGGCTCGTAGAGTAACAAGACAAACAAAAAGGACTCCTGGCGAGCTTTGTCTCTACAATAAATAGCAATACAAAAACATCAGAGGTTTGGTCCACGATTAATAAAATTAAGAAAGAAAAAAACATCTTTCAAAATGAATAACATCATAGAAGAGGGTAACAATTTAGGGCTCGCCTAGAGACATTTCTAATGCACTCGCCAGGCAGTTTTTCTCATACAAGCAGCTCAGCTAATTACCATCCCACCTTCCTGACCATCAAGGAAGAGGCTGAGCTGCAACCAATTCACTTTGCCACAGAAGATGACTTTGATTAAAATAAAGATCTTACAATGGATGAGCTTGTCCGAGCCCTAGAAGCCTGTAGAGGAACATCCCCAGGCCCCGATGAGATTCGATTATGAAGCATCTTAATCATGATGACATGATTAAGTTGCTCGAAGTGTACAATGAAATTTTGGGAAAAACCACACTTTCCAAACTCATGGCACTTCGCCCACATCATTCCCATATTGAAAGGAAGGGGTAATCCCAGACTTGGCATCCCGTACCCCCCAATTGCGAGGTCATGGAACGAATTGTTAACAGTAGGCTATTGCATTTTTTTAAAATTTCCAGTAATTTACTAGTTGACAAGCAGTGCGGCTTCCGCAAGGGGACGCCAAACTCTCGATCAGCTAGTAAAGCTGGTATCCCTATTCAGAGGCCATTGTCAAAAAAGATTTTTTTATTTCAGTATTTTTAGATAGAGAAAAAGCCTATGATATGACATGGCGATATGGCCTACTCAGAAAACTTTATGCTTTTTGGATTATGTGGAAACTTGTTTTATTCAAAATTTCCTTTCTGACAGAACTTTTGCTGTCAAATTATTTTCCAACAATGTCATTTTTTCGGACATTTTTGTCCAGGCAAACGGGGTCCCACAAGGAAGTGTCTTGTCACCAACATTATTTTTATGCATGATTAATGACATCTTACAAGCTCCTCCTCGGAATCTTAAATACTCACTGTACGCTGATGATAATGCAGAATTTCTCAGCAAATCGCATCCAAATGGCACTGGATATGATTCATAATTGGGGCCTCCAGTGGGTTTTAAGTTTTCCATTAGAAAGAGTATTGGGGTAATTTTTTCACATAGGAGGAAGCCGAACATCAGGCTAACTCTAGACAACCACCCAATATTCAAAATTCTGCCAAGTTTCTTTGGCTACTTTTTGATAGTGGACTTAATTGGAAAGACCACATTGGCCAGTTAAAGAATAAATGTCAAAGAGCACTAAATTTATTAAAGTGCATTGCTGGTAACAAATGGGGAGCTGATAGACAGTCTTTGCTAAGTAAAGCCCTGATTAGGTCTAAAGTAGATTATGGGTCAATTGTGTATGGTTCGGCATCGAGAACAAGTTTGAAAGGTTTGGATGCTGTGCAGAATGCTTGTTTGGTGTGGTGTTGGAGCCCTGAAGTGCACTCGGATCGAGCGTCTTGAGGTGGAGTCAGGAGTACCTCCCCTCCGACTCAGACGCGGCCAGTTGGCACCGACCCGAAACCACCCTAATGGCAATAGTTTGGGATTAGGCCCTTTTTCCAGAGACTCCACGACCTCGTCGAGAAAGTCGGTATAGATCTCTCTACCACCGATACCCTGGTTTAGTCAAATATAGTGCCATGGGAAACCCCCTACTTTTCTATCATGGAAGCCTGGCGTCCATCAGCCAAGGCCATTGCGCCGGAGGTGGAGGTACGCCAGAGGTTCAGAGAGATCCTTGTTAAACATCTCCCCTTTTTTTTCATATATATACCGACGGCTCCAAGACAGATGTGTGTGGGGTGGGTGTATGTGAACTAAAGTTCAGATCTTTCTTGCTGAACCTTTTGCCATTGATAAAGCCATTCACTTTGCTCTATCGACGACCCATGAGAGAATAGTTATTTTTTCCGATTCATTAAGCTATTAAAATCATTAGAAACCACTAAAAATGAAATACTATAAGTTACATGGTGCCAACAAATCAATCAAGCTAATATGGGTACCGTGCCACTCTGGCATCCATGGCAATGAACAGGCTGACAAACTAGCCGGGTCAACTGCCGATCTGGACACTACCATAGTTCGTACAGATCTCATATGTTTTGTGTCTCTTATACAAGCAAAATACATCTGTGGCAAAGTGAGTGGACCAGCCTCCAATCACACACAAAATCAAACGAAACATAGAACTGTGGGGACACAGCTCACGGAAGGAGAGAAGGGAGGAGGTGGTGTTGGCCAGCCTTAGAGTCAATGCTACAAGACTAAAACACCCCTTTCTCCTTACAAGAAAAGATATTCCCTCCACAATGGCCCCAATTTGTAATACCAACCAAACCATAAAACTATTTTAACAGAATGTCCAAAATTACACCAACAAACGACATTTATAAATTTTTCTCCATTTAAAATCTAAAGATTTTACAAAGAAAACTTTTATCAAATGATGAAAAAATAATAAGTAAGTAATCACTTTTCTAAGAGAGACAAACTTTATGACTTATATAGATTGAATAGAACAAATAGGATTCATTGGCTTAAAAACCTTGGCCACATGCCGCTGGTTGATAGCCAAGAAATCCAACAAAGAAGAAAAAAGAACATTTCGCATACAGATAATTACATAACAGTACATATATAACACTGTCACCATAGGATTAAAGTGCTAAACCTGTCTTGCCTCGCTATTCCACAACACTTCGTCGATTTTTCTTATTGGCTGGTGCAAAGGGCATTTTTTTTCTGAAAGTACAACACATAGACCTTGAAAGGATAATAAATGCCTCATGTATGAAAAAACGGACACCAAGTATAACAAGCAGTTATTGGCAAATTAGCGGATTATGCTGAAACAGCGACAAATCCTAGCCAGTGAAAACTTCAGAAAATGACGTTAGTCTTTTCTGTGACCAGTCATTAAAAAAAAATATATATGACCCTCCCCCCCCCCACACACACAAAAAAGTGTATGCCCGCTTTCCAGAGAGGTGCATATATTTATTGTACAAAGTACATATCTTGAAATAATAAGCAAATGCATATAATATGTCTTCACTTCTAATATTACAATTCACGTAGTCTTACTGGAAATTATTACCGGTTTGGCTTAAGTTCGTTGTCAATTGTAAAAGACTACAATTGGTGGATTATGTGCTCTGTCACACCGCGCGACAAATCGGCCTAAAGTCATTCGTAATTAAGTAGGACGGATAATTGAAGCTGCGCGGCACAAGTCACCGCCACAGCTTCCAAAGTTATTGGCACTCAGACAAAGGTAAATAAATATGGTAAACATAAATAGTGAACTGTTTCCTTATTTGACAGTAATATTACTAAGGCTTGTAAGATCTGTTACTCAAATGTATGGAAAGTTTGTTCGAGAGTGGCGACATCCGGGTAGACTGTTAATAGTGCAGCTGTCCAATTTCGTATTTTGAGTTAATGTTACCGAGAGCGACGCAGCTAGACAGCCGAAAATGGTCACTGCTCTCTTGTAGAGCATAAACAATACAGTAGGAAGCAATATAGGTAAATATGTAGCGGCCTTACATTTACCGGGAAATAACGAATATAGGCCCTGAATTGCACCGCTCTGAGACCCCACCCATGTTTAATCTTGCGAGGACCAAAACAAATATGGGAAAACTTTCCGTGTATGTCAACCAGGATTAAAGTAAAAAAGAAAAAAGTGTATGGAGTGGTTACCTTGACGAAAACTAAAAGTAAATTTTTCGAAAATGAAAACCAGGTCTTCCCTGACAATATTTATATCATCAGATTTGTTTTGTGTGATAAGAACGAATCTGATGATCATTTCCGTTGCATTCTCCAGCCGACAATCTTGATGTAATTTGATAAGTCCTGATCGCAGGTAATGAAGTAGATGAGGGAAATTGTGGGGTAAATCAGGCTGAAATAAGAAGAAAAATGTGTAGAACAAGCACAAAATCGGACTTTGAAACTACGAACGTCGCCGGAATCTTTCAAAGTATACAATGCAAATAATTCTCGACAGAATCACAACAAAGGCTCATGAGTGTGAATTAGTCATCTCTGCTGAGAAAACAATGTCTCTAAACCCATATATCATACCCCCACCCACTTTTCGCATGGGTGACCAGGAGCTTGACATATGCCATAAGTATAAATATCTCGGATGAACGTAAATGATGCAGACCTGGTCCTTTCTCTAAAGAAGAGACTTAGGGAGAGATTGAAACCGTTGAAAGTTCTTATGGAAGAGAACATGGCATCAATGTTAAGCTCGCTAGACTGTTTTAGTTGGCTTTTATAAGGTCAGTTGTAGACTAACATGCACTACACTTGTTGCAGTGTATGGAATCAGAAATAAAAAGCTTGGAGGCAAAATGAAGCTATGAGGATTATCTTCGGCGCCCTGAGAACAGCAAGGATAGTGAACATGAGATCAGAATTAAATATACCATCCATTTCTGATAGAATAATATTCATTTCTACCATATTTGGGGTTAAAGCTCCGAGGGAGCCCTCGTATCTCTCAGATTTCCTAAAACAACTGCAACATAAGATCACGCAAGTAAACGTGACCAATCACACACACGCGCGCCCCCTGATACACAAAATCTCCATGAACATTTAAAAACTCTATGTTCCATTTTAGTAAAATCCCAAAAGGTCGATACTTTCCCACCATGAAAGAATTCAACTTTTGTTTGTACACCTACTGTCTACCACACACACACCACACAAAAACAGGGAAACGTTGTGTTGAAAAAAAAATGCCTAGCAACGGTAAAGGAAACAGAACTTGGGCGAGTGATTGAGTGTTGCGCCGACGGATCCGACAGTTGGATTACAAAAAACGGGTTGTGCTTGCGCTGTATACAAAAGGGTTACTAAAAAAGGTTTAATATGAGAATACAAAAGGGCCACATACATAAACGGATTGGGGTATACTCTCGCAACGGAATTCTTAATGTCTAGGGCTCGGGAGTGTTTTCTGTGACTCAAAGAGCTCTTAGGCCCGCTAAAATTTTTTCAAAGCAGGGTGGCGATGAGGAAATTGTGAGTTGCATTAAGCATAACGAATTTTGCAACAAAGCGTTATTTCACCATTCACTTTCTTGGTACCATCTATGTTGGAACGAAAAAATGCCTAGACAAATTGGCGAAGAAGCCTGCAGCAAGGATACGTGAACATAGTCTTGGGATGCCTTTGTATGGTGTATAATATAAAAAAATTTTTTAAGGGAAAAATAGTAGATTGATTAAACACTAAAGGCCTGAAAGGTACCATAAGGCACTCATCAGTATAGAGATGGCAGCCTTGCTATGGGGGACCAAGTCAAACCAGACGTGTGAGTGGTTTTTGCCAGAAACGTTTAGGTTTCAGTATGTATGGCAACTGGGGTGCAAGAAGTGAGATGAAACTAGAGTGATGTGTAACAAGAAAACAAAGAAGCTTTTAGCACTATTTTCGGAAAAAGTATGTGATACAGCCCTTTTAAAACACCTTGTTTGAACTCATTAGTTTTTCCCAATTTCATATATGGTTTTGAGTGTTGGGTGCTGAAGAAGATAGAAAAGAAAAAGGTCAATAGTTTTGAAATATGGTGGTACAGACGAGTACTACGTATTAACTGGACAGAGAAGAAAATGAATGATGAAGTGCTGAGAAAAATAAATTGGTGAGACCGGCTGTAGGACATCTTGAACAAAAGGAAATTAAAGTTTATTGGTCATGTGATGAGAAGTAAAAGTATTGAGAAAAACTTGCTGACAGGGATGGTGATAGGAAACAGAGGAAGAGGCAAACCGAAGACAAGACTGAGCGACAACATCAAAGATATTTGCGGCTGTCGATGGTACAAGTGGAAAGAAAAGTGTAAGATCGAGTTTAGTGGCGAAGGATGGTGGAGAGGTCCACGGCTGCTCAAACATGAGCATACCGTTATTGATGATGATAGATCGTAGTGTATAAATCCCACAGGGTTAAGGTTAGGTTGGTTTATTGGTCAGGACGCATTGTACGATTACCACGAGGATGTGGATTTAGTGGAAACCCCGTAGATTTTTTTTTTTACCGAACGACGGGTTTTATTCCCGTATTTTTTTGTGTGTTGTTTACGTTGGCGCGTCGGTCCGTAGAGTTTCAATAACCGATTTAATAGTTTTTTTGTGATTGTTTACTTCGTTCGTCGACAATGTATGGGTCGGGTTTTCGAAAAATCGACTTTTTAACGTTTTATAAATCACTTTCTTCGATTTCTACAGGTTCCTATTGAACATCCAGTGCCATTCATTATCCCGCCCCCTTTCAACCCCGGTTCCCACGCATTGCCCAAGTTATTTTAATGTTTTTGCTCAGTTTTCCTGTGTGTAAATCATGCAAATTCCTCCCCAAAATACAGTGCGAAGCCGCCTCTGACACATTTTATCAACTTTGCCGTCGAGGAATAAAAGTTCAGCCAGTCATCAACGTGTCAAATGCGACGGAACTCATCATCGTAACAGCTTTAAACCACGAAGGGAGATTCCAATCCATAAAAAAAATGGTTTCGAAAGTCGGAGGCTGATTGAATCTTGAAATTTACCTGAAGCCTTATGCATAAATTTGATACGATCATCAGGAAACTTTCGAAATACATTTTCATATTAGAAAGCTACTTTTGTCCAGTCATGATTTACTGCATTTGTTTCGTACGTCAATCAGGCAAAAGTATTCCGGATTTAACCTCAACATTGTTTACCGTAATTGCATAGGTGAAACATGGCTTCAGCCCCCATAGTTTCATCAAACCCGATTTAAAGTTATTTTAGTGTTTTTGTTCGGTTGTCATTTTCGGAAAAAATAACCAGCAAATTGACGCTACTGACAGTTACGTGTCGCGCAATCATTGCAGTCTTTGTTGTCAAATATGGTAACAGTTCAATACTAATACTTATCTTAAAATGTAAGATGGAATTTATTGACCTTTGCCTTAGCCCAAAGTACTTCGGAGACGGTACTTCATACTACGCAGCGTAAAATTATTACCCGTCCCATGTAACTAAGAATACTTTAGCCCGATTTCGTCGCTCGCTGTGACGGCATCCAATGATTTAGCTGTGGTCGTTTTTATATCCAAATCGGTAATAATTTTTATTAATACTGCGTGTATTATTATATTTTTTATTGCATGAATTTGCTTAATTGCAATTTTCTTCGTGCAATAAATATGTAGATTTTACCGGTTCTCGTTATACCTAAGTTAAATTGTACAAACTTTATATCGTCGCGTTATTATGCTTCACCCTAATACGTCGTCCTCAACGTGGTAGTATTTCCAGGGCAGATGTGTTTCGCAATTTGTAAAAGAATATAATATTCAATATAATTTTTTTCACATGTATACTTAATCTAATGGAGCCAGGCACACCCTGATTTTTTTTTCTTTTTTTGTGGATGAAGGCAGGGCTTTCCGAAAAAAAGGAGTTATGATTGGTCAGAAAAAAAAATGACGTCACAGTATAAAGTTTTCATTGGCTAGCTTTGTTGCTATTTGCTAAAACAATATGATCCGCTAATTTACCAGTAACATAGCCATAATACATGGTGTCCATTTCTTAATTTTTTACTTATGAAGCATTTATTATCGTCATTTAAGGTTGTTATATGTTGCGCTATGTGCGAAACATTCAAAATATCAATATTGGTTACTTTCAGGACAGTTTTTGAAATATTGTTTTAATAAACACCCTATAACTATTATTTTTTATTTTATTTTTTTGTAAACTCACCCTCAGTTGCTCTCGGTAGAACTATCTCACCAAAAGGAATTGGGGCAGGTAGGTAGGGCCTGCTCTTTCCCATCTGAAGGGGAGTATGGGTGACACCTTACAAAAAAGTATTGTGGAGGAGCGATTCTTATTTCTGCTTAATACACAAACAGTATCCGAGATTATATAAACATAGTTAACGTATTCAGCCGCTTAACCTTTCCCTTACGGTCAGAAGTTTTCATATTTGAGTATGATATACGGGTTTATCAAATAGTGAGCATACCCACGATCCTTGAATGCGCGATTTGCATATCAGCTGTTCCTTTCATGGATTTCGGTTTATTTAATTAATTAGGTGATGAACATGTCTGTCACACACAAGAAGTGTCGAAACACTACCGCCACAGTTTCCCGTCATCTTCATTATCCCCAAAGACAAGTAAATCGCTTGCGCTCTCTTCGCTGTTATATTGGTGGTGTATCTAATGAAATCTGAATGTATTTCTTTCGGATAAGAAATGCTATATAACAGCACTGATGGTTATGGATATCGCACGTATGATATAAACAGGAACATGTTTTAAAAGTACCGACAGAAACTCACGCAGTAGCGTCCTATATTTAAATTCCCGCTCAATTCTTCATGCTTCTCCTGCCTGTACTATGGGCCAGACACATCGATTTGCACAGTGAGAAATTTATTAGTATTGTAAATACTGGATATTGTCATGCTATTACTCTTGTATTGTCATATTTTTTATGCAGAAACAAATTCCTCTTCATGTAAGTTTATGCAGGCTTTAATTTACTTACGAAATTAAGATATTCTACTAAAATAACAAATAAAACATGATTGTTTGTTTACAAAAAGTAGGAAAGGATATCGAAGGCGATTTTTAAAATATTGAGATTTTTACATTAAGTTCTCTGTGACAGTTGCATGTCTCAGAACTTCGTTTTTTTGAAGTTGCGACGGAAGTACATAAAGATAAGTTCTTAGATTTATTTGCTCGATCATTTGCATATTATTTTCTATATGAAAATGGCTTTTAAAACAGGACCTTTACCTAATTTTCATTAACACTAATTTCTATAGGGACGTATAAGTATGAAAATACACACATTTTTATAAATGCAAGGTGTTTTGAAATTATATCCCAGAATATACCAAAAATAAGTCTTAAGTAAATTTCAGTCAAAAGTTATGTTTGTTTTAGTCTCCCTCGTGATATTCATTTCTTGTAATTGCTGAACACAGAAAATGTTAAGAGTTGGATGACTAACTATCCATTTTAAATACAACAAATCCAGTGCCTATATCTAATATATTAATTTTTTTCTTCTGTGAACGAATCTTACTTTATTCATAGAGCATAAGATAAACATATACTTGGAGTCAGAGATAGGGAACAATACGCGGCCTCGGCCATGGTACAGGGAAATCCATGCACACGCGCGCGCACGCACACACACGCACACACACACACACACACACACAACCCCACACACAACACACCCCACACACACCCCAACACACACACACACACACACAACACACACACAAAACAAACACACCAACCCAACCACACACACACACACACACAAACACACACACAAAACCACACACACACACACACACACACACACACAACAACACCCAAAAACGTGTATACAAAGATAAAAGGAAAGCAGCCACAATTAAAATTACATTGACTCGTAACGTTCAAGACTCTTGACAAGTAAACCCATATGGATCATTTCAGTTAGGAACTCTTGCCCAATTCGAACAGTACGCTTCAATTCCATTGCTTCCTTCCTTCGTACACGCACGCACGCGCACACGCGCACGCAACACGCACACCACACACAAAAACACACACACACACAACACACACAAACATACGCACACATGTATGTTTACACACACACACACACACATAAACACACATAAACACACACCCCCACACCACACACACACACACACATATATATATATATTATATATATATATATATATATATATAATATATATATATATATTATACACACACACACACACACACACACACACATATATATATATATACACACACACATAGACACACACACACACACACACACACACACACACACCACACACATATATTATTATATATATATATATATATATATATATATTATATATATATATATATATATATTTTTTTTTTTTTTTTTTTTTTTTTTTTTTTTTTTTTTTTTTTTTTTTTTTTTTAAAGTGCCCTCCCCCACAAGGACATTGGGGGTTTCAGGGATTTCCAGGATTTTCTTGGCAATTTAGAGGGGTGGTTTTGCCGTTGCCTTCCGCCCGGGGTTTTTTATCGAGTCACCATCTCTATTTACCCGGTTCTGGACCGGGACTGACTTGGGCTAGCTTGCCTACCCAGCGGCTAGGTAGGTGAAGGTCCTTGGGCCCAAGGGAACAAGCCGCCGGCCGGTGAATCGAACCCTCAGATTGCCGTCGTGACAGTCTTGAGTCCGATGCTCTAAACCTCGGCCATCGCGGCCTATATATAATATATATATATATATATTATATATATATATATATAAAATATATAATTTTACATACACACGCATATAACACACACATACACACGCACACATATACACACACATACACACAACATATACACACACACCCTACACACACACACACACATATACACACACCACATACACACGCAAAACGCACCACATATACACACACCACACATGTACACAAAACCCCCACACACACCCCACACACACACCCCACCACACACACACACATATCCACCACATACACATACCAACCCTATTCTCACACACATACACATAAATACACACTATAACGGGTATAGAACCCAATTAATTGGCTTGCAGGGGTATTGATACTGGTATTCGGCTTGACTTTTATTTCTGAGAGTTGACACCACGAAGTATACGAAATCGAGACTGTCTATATCTGGTTATATGCTGGGTCGCGGTCAGATCAGCTTGCCCGGAGGGAGGCGAGGGCTATCACCCTTACGCGCTGGTCGCTGGCGACGGACTCCCCCAGGCCTAGGTCTTCTCGGTATAAGTGTGACCAGCTGGAGGAGCGATGCAGCAGCTGCAGGAAGCATAGGGGGGAGCGAGGTGAGGTCATGGCTCCGTCTGCTACACTGATTCCCCACTGTCATGCTCGGCCACCTACTCACGCCTCGCCCTCGAGGCGTCGTAGATTTGCCTCAAGGGTGACCTAACCTGGCTGGTCATCTCGTTCTCGCGTTCCCTTGTCCGTGCTTTTCGTGGCTGCTCGTCCCTGTCGTCCTCACCCTCCTGGCCCTTGGTGTAATCTGTCCGTTTCGATGTTCACACTTCCTCGAAAAGTCTCGCCCAGGCCTCCTTGACTTCAGATTCTTTTTAGAACCTCCTCGTAGTCCTCGTCCAGGCTAACTCGGCGGCGTCCTGTCCACACGTCCTCACAGATTCGTCCAGGTCCTTCTCGCGTCCACACGTCCTCGGTATCTTCACCCGGACTAGGGCGTCGGGGCAGGGGCGGCACTTCGGGGCGGCTGATATCTGCGCTACGAGCTCTGGAGTTGACCGGATCTGCAGGCGTCCGCCAGCACAGCATCTGGGGCGACTGGTACCTGCGGCAAAGGTGCTGGTTCGCTGGATCTACGGGGAGTCTGGCAGGCAAAGCCCGTCCACTACACTGGGACGGCTTAACAATTTTCTGACGAAAATCCTGGTCCGGGCCTATGGCGATCTTCGATGAGTCCTTCTCACAGCATCCTAAGGGTCCTCCTTCGGTGCCGTGTCGGTCCACTGCAATATAAAGTCGGGGAGCCAGATCATACACGTAAAGGGGCCCGGTAAGAGAACAAAAAAGGCAACAGAGAAGATGGGGTGGTAATTACCACAGCCGGTATTCATAACAATTACGGTTTTTTAATGGGGTTTTTAACTTATTTTCGTCTTTTTTTTTTCATTTTGTGTTTTTTTTTCACAAAGGTAAATAAGAAAATAGAAGAGGGAGATGTCAGTAGCGGTCCGCATAGACTATTTGAACTCCAACCATCTCTGATAGATATGAGAATAGAAAAGGGGAACGACATCGGCGATCCGCGAAGATCTATTTGAACCAAGTCGTCACACAGATAAGAAATAGATGAAACTTGTACACAGACAGCGACAGACAAAATTGCGGGCTATAGAGATAAATCTTTACGCCGGCACAAGACAATGAAAAGGGTCAGTGTTTTTATCCTGTGTGTGTGAGTGAGCTGAATGTGTGTGTGTAGCGTGTGTGAGTGAAAAGCTACGTTATGAGAGGGAAGCGAGAGTGACCTCACACAGAGAAAAATCACAAACACGAATATTAGCGTTCACTATAATAAAACTGAAGTAAATTAGCATGCTAGCTATTTAAGATTATTTCAACTACCACATTGAATTCAACAATATAATGATATGCGACAGAAGTACGCATGAATGAATGGTGACATGAAAAAAATATTCGCCAATTTTTTTTTTCAAGCAAATCTTCTCGGGGTCAGAAATCTGAACTGCCGAGGTACTTTGTCTAGTTTTTGCACGTCAGACTTCAATAAAACTAAATAAGGGGGGGGATCCTATACCCAAATGCCGTATATGACTGAAGCGACTCGAGCCAGGAATATAATATCCTGCTCTCTTCTGGGGTATCTGTAATGGGCGCTCGCAAAATTCCCTAAGGATATATAAATTTTCACGAATCACACAAAAGCTTGGGGTATACCCAAAACGTGCCAGCGACTTCAAGAGGGTGAGAAAGGTGTGATTAATAAGCGAATAATGATTCTAGCTTAAACCCTAGTCCTACATTAATTAACGGACGTAACCGCGGGTCACACCGACTCAAAGGGAGCCGAAAGAACGAATAACTTTACTCTCGAACGACGGAGCGCAGATCTATTAGGAGTTTACGCAACCCCGGGGCAATATCGGGCAATCTGTGCACTATGATATGGGGAAGATCCTACGCTATATTCAAATAATATTAATAATTTGATTACATACTTCGTTCTAGCGCCGATAGAACGTGTCCCCAAAAAGCAATGTAACAAGATGAGGCATGTCATCTGCCCTACCCACGCCGCCACCGACCGGGAAAAGAAAAGTGAGGTCAGGTCAAGACAGGAATTAACTTTTCTAATCCAAAGTGACCGCAAAAAGAAAAAAGGGACGGTCAGGTCGGGGGCGAGGGTTAGGAACGAGATAAAATGAAATGGTATTCGTGATAAGATAAAATCACGAACGCGTTAAATTCGTTGCAGATGAAACAATATAAATCTCTAAAAACGAGAGAAAATAATTAATTACTTAACTAACGAACGATATTCATGTTTATTGTTATCACATACTCGATCGCACGGAAATGCGATCTGAGGTGGAAGAATAGTGAGAGACGTGCCATTTGCTGTCATTAGCACCTTTTAACCCAACAAAAAAACAAGGGCTTAACACATGTATGGGAGAAGGGAAGGGAAAAGAAATAAGAAAGGGGCCCAAACGTGTACTTACGTGTTTTTTGTTTTTTTAGCCATGTCTTGAAGCGGTCGAGCGGATTTTCTTCGGAGGTGGTGTGTCCGTTTGCTGCCGACAAGGACGCAAGGCCCCCTTTCCACCAGATATAACGGTATAGTACCTAGTACAGTGGCTGCAGGGGACTGATACACGCGACTTTTAGAGAGTTGAACACACGCTACGAAATCGTACGTCATTGGTTATATGCGCGGTCGCGGTCAGGTCAGCTTGCCCGGAGGGAGGCGGCTGACCTTATCGCGTCGGCGCTGTTCACTAACTTCTCCGGAGGGAGGCGAGAGGTGACCCTCCGCGTCGGGCTTCACACGACACTCGCCTGTCAAACGAGGTCAGATATAAAATGTGACCTCCGCCTCGCTAGCGGGTGGTTTCTTATTTGGGACTTTTGATCCCACGTGGCAAACAGCACGTGGTCCACTGGTATAAAATAGAATTATCCACATCCTGTAAAAAGAATAGATTAGCCACTCTCTAATATTATATATGATAATATATATATATATATATATATATATATATATATATATATTATATATTTATGTGTGGTGTGGTGTGTGTTTGTGTGTGTAACTGCATATTTATTATAAATATATATCCTTGTATATGTCATGCACACACACACACACATAATATATAATATAATATAGATATAGATATATATTATATGATATATATTATATAATATATAATAATATATACATATATATATATATATCTTTATATATAATTATATATATATATATATATATCTACATATATGTATGTGTGTGTGGTGTGGTGTGTGTGTGTGTGTGGTGTGTGGTGTGGGTGTTGTGTGTGTGTGTTGTCTGTGTGTGCGTGTGTGTGTGTGTGTTGTGTGTTTGTCCTGGGTAAGCATAAACTGCACCTGGGGTTCCCTGAACAGATAGCCCCTATTAGCTCCCTATGCAGGGTTTGAGGGGGGGGGGGGGGGGTGGAAACTGTCGCAGCAGGGCAGTGGATAGCTTGGTTGAAACACTCGGTTCTACTGATTTACTGGTTTCACCAATAATATTGTCTGGCGTATTAACGTGTAACTGTTTAGAGCGGCAGAGATAGTTCTCCTAATTAGTTGGAGACTGCGAGTTGAGAAGGAGCCGGGGATTCACTCAACTTTATTTTTCTCCTGACAAACCTCTACACCATGATTAAATACAGAAAGATAATTCTCACCACATCGCCGTCGCGTGGTTATCAAGGCGCGTTATTCAGTGGCAACCAGGCTGACAAAGTTTAAATATGCATCTGGAGACAAGAAGATACAGAAAACATGTCCAATTAAGAAACACATTAAAAATCGAACGGACTGTAAGGAAAATGAAAGAGATGGGAAAATTACTACGGTCTTAACGAATGGATATACAACATTCAATACAGGATTCAGTGAGACCAATTGGAAAGTAAATGTAAGTTTTCAAAACTAAAGCAAACAAAGACTTTTCTTTGTTCTGGAAAAGACGAAGGAAATTATAGCACGGAGTTGCTATGATTCTCACGAAAAAAACTGCCAATGCCTTATTGGGTACAGCCCTATAATGATCGCCTTTTAAAAGTCAGAATACAAGCAATACCTCATAACATTAGTATTCATAACAATGCTACGCCCAACCAAACTTGTAAGTGATGAAGAAATTGGAAAATTTTTATAACACTCTCCAAGATACTTATACACAATCCCTACAGAGATGTAAATGTAACATCATTGGACCTCAACCCAAGTAGCAAATGATCTGAAAGAAATGACTCCTGTGGAAATTCGGGCTTTGGAGATATAAATTCAAGAGTGAAGATTTTATTGATTCTGTAGTACATATAAATCTAGTTATGCAATAATTGTTCCAACACACCCCAGACACTTGTATACGGGTTTTCACACAACCAGACAAAAGAACACGCACAAATTGAAAACATTGTGTTGAGCCAAAATGGAAAAGTTGCATAAAAAAATGCAAGACAAGACCTGTGCCGACTGGCACAGTGACCACCAACTACTACCTCATCGACTTTCAAATAACACTCCAAAGAATGGAGCGTCCCACACCACCTCGAAAGCTCCTACAAAACTCTTTGATAACAATTACAGATATATTGTCAAACAAATTTGAAGTAATCAATTGAAGATGATAAAACACCAAATGAGGTTGGAGAGGAAAGACTCTTGCTGAGCGCTGCTTAGAACTATCGCAAAACGAAAAAAGACAAATTCCCCCTGGATATCTGAAAAAACACTAGTAAATTGAAACAAGATGCCTAAAATCAAAGGGTATCAATAATCCAGTTTGAAAAGTAATTTACAAAACAAATACAAAAATCAAGATTATTGCGACACGATAAGGAAAATATTAAATTGAACATGCAAGAATTTGAACCTGTTCTATCATAAGACAACTAAAGACCTCTCTAATGACTACGAAGCATCACACGAAATTTAAACTAAATGAACACTATCAAAACTGAGATGGACTTGTTTTTTGTGGATGGAAAAGGAGGTCAAAGATAGATGGAATCAATATTGTTCCAACGCTATACAAAGCAGAATAAAGCTCTAACTAACACATTAATTGAACTCATGACAACAAGATGAACCACCGCCACTGCTAGTACGAGTTATAAAAGCCTAAAAAGAAGTACAGATAACAAGAGCCCTGAATAATGAAATAACAGCAAACTAATTTAAGAATGCTGGCGAAGTTTGAATACTTCTCAAACTCTGTACAAAATATGACATGAAAGAAGATGGCTCAGAAGACTGGGTAATCATCTTTACTCCCATACTAAAAAAGGTGACGCACTCCAATGCAACAATATAGACATTTGCATAATAAGCGCAGGCAGCAAATTTTTTTGAAAATTATTCTGAAAGAATGGAAGTTGAAGTTAATACCAGATTGCAGACGAACAAGCAGGTTTTCGCCTGAAAAGGTTACCAGAAACCAGATTCTAAAATCTAAAATTGATCATAGAGAAAACAGAGACATCAAAAAGACCTATACCTATGTTTCATTGATTATGTGAACACTTTTGATACTGGTTGATCAGATATCCTCTGGAATCACATGAACGATATGAAGTTTTCAAAACACATCATCCAACTAATAAAAAGCCATGTATGACCACACAAGCAGCTGTAAGAACACTTATGGGTTCACAGAATGGTTCGAAGTCAACCAAGGAGGACGACAAGTTGCATTCTGTCTCTGCACCTCCTTTAACATATATTCAGAAACTATTATGAGAGGTGCTCTAGAGATATTTTGAAGGACTGGATGTTGGAGGATCCAAATATCATTCTGAGGTACCCGATGATATAGTTTTGTATTGCAGCATTATCAACTGAACTTACAACAACTACTAGATAAAGTTAGAGAGTCAAGCGAAAAGGCTGGGCTTGTTTTCTTAATGCCTAGAAAAACTAAGATCATGAAGATTAAAGATAACCGCAATGAACAATGATGAACATGTTACAATCAATGGAATGATTGTGAGAAAATGTGAAAGAGTTTCACTTATCTTGTGTTTTTGGCGTGTGTGTGTGTTATGTGTGTGTGTGTGAGTGTGTG